>NC_134701.1:19995000-20295000 GCF_043290135.1 Rhipicephalus microplus | reverse complement strand
GTAAGGTATTTCAAAATAAATAAAAAAGATTTTCATTTCATTGAGCTTAAGAATTTATTATGCGTCTTTTCAGACCACTTTCCTTCACGTTGCGTTGTCAAGCAAATCTCGACTTGATTTTGAATTCGTGATTGATTCCTGTTATCAGTCTTCGTTAGCCTATGCTCTCTAAATGTGCATCACGAAGTGCAGGCCTGAGCCTTCCACTCACGGCTAATTCTTTTCATCTACTCCACTTTGACATTTCATTACCTACGTTCTGTAGAAACCTTCTTATACTTAACAACTCTCACGTGTTTTTGAAACAAATGTATCTTCTGAAAAGGCAGCAACGTCCACACAGGTGACACACGCTCGATCATTCGATTTTCTCACCACCATGCTGACCTTACTGCGCAGGTTCTGGAAAACGAGGAGCACATCGCACACGCTCCTGTCGTCGTGCTCGACGGCAACGTCCCCGTCGAGACAATCAGCTGTGTCCTACGGCTTTGCGGTCAGCGACGCATACCGGGTGAGCGATGCTTCGATTTCAATTTGTTTATTTCAGACATATGTACACAAGAAATGTGTCGACGGCGTAAAAAGACTCGTGCGTCTTCTGACGAAGGCTTTACCCTGGACTTACATGTCCGATAGCAGGGAAAACATGTAAAAATATAGAAGTAATTATTTTCTCATTGAGCAGTATCCAAATGTGAATGAAATAAAAGAAGCATTTTCACATGAATAAGGATAGCTTTTACAAACTCTAATAGAAAAAGTAAATGTTTTTGAATATGAAGCATAGCTTCCACGTGGCGTCATTTTTGCTGCAGTCCCACTTTGGCGGCCATATTTCTGAACCACCACTCAAACCTGCTGTGCGCGCCAGTCGTATGGTTGCAGTTTTTAGTACGATGGAGCCGCACTGCCACTGTCACTGTCTTCCTCGCGATTGTTTTTTTTTTGTGCACCATGCCGCTGGTTGGCACAAGGCAGCCGTTAAATGCAGCGTTCTACTCAGAGCTGTTAGGAGAAGCGCGTTCTCGCTACACGAGGAGAAGGTGCACTTGTGCAAGGAAGTGGATCCGTACACACTTCGACACGGAACGCGTGCTGCTTAAAACATCTCTGCCATCACAAAGTTGTCGCATGGTGACATTGTGAACTATTCGGTTTTAAGCACGAATTTGGTAATTTCGGCAAATTGAAGGTTTTCATATCAGTGGAAGCGCGTAGCTAATTCACCAGCGGCTTGGAATAAAAGCCTGTCTGCTAAGGAGATTCGTGACCGTACAGTGATTATCGTTGCAGCAGTAAGTTCAGTGGTTCATCAAATACATACATACTCCAGCCCCGAGTCGTTGAAAAGCGATCGCGCTCAGTTCTCACGCGAGAGCAGCGAGGTGCTCACGCGGCGTTTTTAGATCATGCCTCCCCGTTTGCGTGTTGCTGTCCCTTTTGTCATAAACATAGATGCATGTACGTGTGTGTGAACGTAGTAGTGAGAATTGAGTCGCTGCTTGTGAACTGTCATCATGAGGCAGCCGCATTCGGATTCATTTATACACGAACGGATGCCTTGATTTTGTTCAGCAAGAGAAATGCGTGATGAAATTTCAATGTGGCAATGGGGAAAATGAAGGATGAAAATGGATATGTACCCTTTCGCGTAAGTCATAGAAAATTTGCTCGGGGCAGAAGGGTTAGTGATGCAGCATTATTTGCTCTTTCGTTAAGAGGTGAACGGGCAGCGGCGACGCGGGGGCATCGCTGGCTGCAAACATCTGCGATGCTGACTCGGCTGCTGCGTCCACGATCGCCGCATCGGCATGTCGTCGGCGCCGCTCGAACTTTGCTTGCCACTTATCGTGACGCAATTTTTCCTCGCGCTCATGCCACGCGGTGCCTGTATGCTCGGAGCCGTAGCCGAATTGCAGAGACGACGCAACCAATCTTGGTTAGTCTCGTCGAACAACAAGGACGGCTTTCATGCGAGCACAAGAGCATCTACGTTAATTATTGTCATTATGCTTCCTCTCTCAGTCGCTTACCTTCTACAAAGTAAGCTCCACACACACACGACCGTTGTCGTTTTGTTCGTCAAAATGCGCACGCTTTACGCGTGCTAGCCAGTTCCCCCGACGCTTCGCGCTAGTCTTCATAACCTTCGGTATTTGAAATAAGCTCGTACTAGTGGACTGCTTCTTTCTTCCGCAGCTGTCGCTACGATTAGAGCAGCCTATCATTGCGCATATAACTATTGCGAAGGAGGAAACTCGTAGGTTCAACGAGACGCTGCTGAGCAAGGCCTGACCGCGGTTCATCAAAGTGGCTGACTCGCTCCAAGCAGTGACTTCAAGTGACTTAGGTGCAAGCTATGTATACAAAGCAAAAGCTAACATGTGCATTTTATAATAAATCATTGAAAACCTATGCACTTGTCGGAGACATGAGAAGTACTTCAAGTTGTTTTTGAAAACGAGATATACATGTGGTTGGCCCGTTTATAAAGGCCAGTTTTATTAAGTGTGGGTGTGCACTACACGAAGAAACTAGTTGATAGTCTTCAGTTTTAGTGCCGTAGTTAGTCCACGGCCTTGATCCCGTCAGTGATGCAGTATGTCATCTGTCTGGTTAAGTATTTCTTTGAGAAGGCGGTATAATTGTGTTTAATTTCGCAGGAAATTATTGTCTTCAGGCAAAATTCATACAACTGAGAAAACGGCAGTATGTTCAAATTTTGACACAGCGAATCAGCTGATGAGGGCGGATGAGAAGAAATCATTTTCCAGCTTCTTATTTGTAAAGTGGAAACACGTTCACCATCTATTTGGTTGCATATACCCCCGACTAAATGACAGAATGTTAGATGAGAATGGATACATAAAAAATATAATTGTTTTAATACGTAATGACAACAAATATTTCAATTTGTGTAACATACGAAGAAATCTTGATAACTTCACACGAATATAGTTTATACGTCACGGGGTCGTGACGTGGCCGAAGGTATACGAGATTGGACGTTGAGATCAAACTGTTTATTTGGGTGAACCACTGCTCCGTAAACGGAGGTCGGATTACAGTAGCAGACTTGCATTGATAGCGGCGAACGGAGTGTAACTAAGGGCATAATGAGCTGTCGGCGTTCGGTGATTGAAAATGAGCGTTTTCCTCGCAAGCCCAACTAGCTTTACGAGGCAATCTTTTCGTATCAGCTAGTGCTCAAATCGCGTCTTCATGTTAATAGTTTCCTTTATTACGCCTTGAACTGAAGACATATTTTATTAAAGAATAATTTCCCAATACTCCTATCTATGTGTTATTTCATCGGAAACAACTATCTTTCAATTCATAAATAACGTACCCTTTAGACGAACAGAAAAAAACTTACTTGATCTAATTGTGCGCACCACCAGAAATGACGATAGCTATAGCACGAGAACAGAACGACAACACGTATATATTCTGCATGTCCATTTTTTACTAGAAAAGGCATACATAAGTAATGCTAAGAACCGTAGCGCTTATAAATGCACACTAACATGGCAATTGCTTTGTTTCAATTATGTAGCCAAATGCCGCAGAGCAGACTTCCCTGTGGCTATAACCTAATTTAATGCTGCTAAACGATAAAATAACTGCCACATTTAATTCTAATCCTCATTTGAAGTCTTGCCCAAAACTAGACCAGGAAGCAACGTCCTCTTCTTCATCCACTTTCAAGCGAGTTTCCGCCGCAGTGGATGGCTCATGTGACATCATCAACACTCATAACCAGCGTCATCTTGATGCTGGTTATGAGCGTTGAAAAAATGAGAAAGAAAAGATGCTACTATAAAATCTAACTGCGTCGTGAGAAAAAGTGAATGGGCTGGTCTCACATAAGTACGCTATGAAGGAAGTAGCTAGGATACAAGACACATCAAAATAGTACAAAAGCGGCCAAGAAAAGAAAATAAGTAGTCATTGCATCAAAAGTCAGTCCACGTTCGTTTGACGACGCAAGAGACATGGCTTGAGCATTGAAACATGCACCAAATCACTTTGCGGCAGCCAACGGGAATGTCTTGAGGTGTCCTCTTAGAGAACTTCGTACGTTAAGTAGATGAGTCGGCGGAAAGTCTTGTACGGGCCGAAGTAGCGCCACAGCAACTTTTCAGAGTGGACACGCTGTCGGATGAGAACCCTCACCCAAACTTCATCGCCTGATTGAAAGATAACCTGTCGAACGCTGTAGCGGCGTGCGTCGGCAGTCTGGTCAGTCTGAACACGGCATCGGGCGAGTTGATGGACCTTCTCAGCGCGTTGACCGAACAAGGCAGCGTCCGCGCTGAACATATTCAGGCTGTCTGGAAGGAGCATTTTCTTGAGCATTGTCGTAACCTCTACACCGTGAACCAAGCGAAACGTGGTTACGTAAGTAACCCCGTTACGTAAGCGTTACGTAAGGGAGTAGATTGTCCCAATTCTTGTGATCAACGGCCACATACATTGACAGTATATCTGCGATGGCCTTGTTCAGCCGTTCAGTGAGCCCATTTTTTTGGGGGTGATAAGCAGTGATTTTTCAATGTTCTGTACTACTAAGTCTCAAAACTTCTTGAAGCATCTCTGCGGTGACAGGCGTCCCACGATCAGTAATTATCACAGCTGGCACTCTGTGACGGAGGACGATACTGGTCACAATAAACTGGGCGACTTTGGCAGCGGTAGCTTTGGGCAAGGTCTTTGTTTCGCTGTAACGTGGTAAATAATCGATGGCGACCACAAGCCACCAATTTCCAGACGAAGACGTGGGAAACGATGCGAGGAAGTCCATGCCAATTTCATGATATGGTGCTATTGATGTGCCGATAGGCTGTAAGTAGTCCTACTGGTCGGACAGGTGGAGTCTTGCGGCGTTGGCAGTCGCGGCATGTGTGGACGTACTGCGTGACTGTCTTCGCGAGGCGTGTCCAGTAGTAGCAACGCCGGATTCTTTGCAAGGTGCGCGTGTAGCCAAGATGTCTGGATGATGACTCGTCATAACAAGAATGTAAAAGATCGTCACGTAGCGAGGTCGGCGCAACCAGTGGGTAAGTAGCTTGCGTACGGTCAAAGTTCTTCTTATAGAGGACTCCATTCCTCATGCATGATGAGGCCAGCGAGTATGCGAAATTTCGAGGGAGACTGCTTTTGCGGCCTTCGCGATATTCACTGGGCGGGCTTAGATCTATGTCGTGGTGTTGTTGTTGAGCCACGTCGCTTGCTGATACAGAGGAAAGGAATGAATTGTCCTCTCCAACGTCAGCATTTGTACTTTCGACTGGCGCGCGTGAGAGAGTCAGCGTTGGTGTGTTTTTGTCCTGACTTGTGAACGATAGTAACGTCAAATTCTTGCAGCCGAAGGCTCCACCGTGCCAGACTACCGGAAAGATCTTTGAGGTTGGTGAGCCAGCATAAAGAATGATGGTCGCTAACTACTCTGAATGGGCGACCGTACAAGTATGGCCGAAACTTTGTTATAGCCCAAAAAACGGCTAAGCATTCTTTTTGTAGTTGTTGTTGTTGCAGAGTAGTTCTTTCTTTGTGGATAGCTCAGACTTGGGTGCACGTTAAAGAACCCCAGGTGGTCGAAATTTCCGGAGCCCTTCACTGTGGCGTCTCTCATAGTCATATGGTGGTTTTGGGACGTTCAACCTTACATATAATCAATTCTCTGTGGATAATAATGTCTGACTTGCATAGGCAATCACGCGCTATACGCCATTTTGCCATTGAACTAGTGCAGATCCAAGTCTGACGTTGCTGGCATACGTGTGTAGCTCTGTGGCGACGTTGTCATCAAACGACCGGGTACAGATGGAGCTTGCAGATAGTTCTATTTAGGGTGTCAAAGGCGTGACGCTGATCTTGACCCCAAACGAACGGTACGCCGTCTTGTGTTAGTTCATTGAGAGGTGCAGCAATTTTGAAAAAGCCTATGACAAAGCGTCTGTAATACGCGCACTGTCCCAGAAATCGGCGGAGATCGCGCTTGTTCGTTGAAACAGAAAATGCGGAAACAGCGCTTGTTTTCTCGGGGTCTAGGTGTATACTGGCGTGGCTCACAACATGACCAAGAAACTTGAGTTTCTCGAAAGCAGAACGACATTTCTCAGGTTTGAGATAAAGTACAGCTGTTCGAATCGCCCGAAAAACTGTTTGCAAGCGCGGGACGTGTTGCTGAAACGTGTCCAAGAAGACGACCACATCGTCGAGGTATACAAGACATGATCACCACTTTAGCCCAGAAATAACCGTGTCCATCTTTCTTTTAAGGGTAGCTGGCCCCCGAGCATAAGCCGAAGGGAAGGACTTCGAATTTTAGAGCCCGTCAAGAGTAATGAAACGATCTTTTCGCGATCACACTCATCAACGGCAATTCGCAAATAGCCACTGAATAGATACATGGAACAAAAGTGACGAGCGTTCCGAATATGATCCAGTGAGTCTTCTATTGGTGGTAAAGGTACACGTCTTTCTTCGTGACCTTATTCAACTTTCGGTAGTCGACGCAAAACTGCAGGGTACCACCTTTTTTCTCTTTTATTACAACAGGGGACGCCGAGGGACTAATCGAAGGCTGGATGACATCGTCCTGGACTTGTTGGCGTATAGCGTCTTGTTCTTTTTGCGAGGCTTTGTAGGCGTGCTGCCGAGCGGGTTTCTCGGTAAGCTCGGTGTTTGACAAGCGGTGTTCGGTTCACTTTCGAAGTTGTAGCGAACAAGTCCCGAAATGAGTCGAGTACTTCCAAAAGACGTTCTTGTTGTGTGGATAGTAGACCTTGGTTTACGTCGAAAGAGCTCGCGAATTTCATGGTGGAATGGTCGCACGACGAAAGGGCAGCTAATGTTGAAAGACAATGGACGTCGGCAAATATACCCAAGGCATGCAATCGCAGTATGTTCTGTAAGATGGCGATACTCCTCGCTGAAATTCATGACTAGTAGGCAATCCTACCTCCTCCTTGGCTGAACAATACCTCGGGCAACGCAGATTTGAGCAAAAAGTAGGCTCTAATTTCCTTCCGTAATTACACCATCATGGACGCCTTGGTCGCATTAAACGCTGACAAAGAGGCTGCTGCGGAGAGGTAGAGTAACGTGTTCGGAGGATAAAAGTAGGATAGCCTTCGATAAGTTGGTGTGCTCAAGTTCAGGATGAAACGGGTCCTCGAACGACACATGCAAGTCTCGTGGGCCAATGATTGCACCGTATTCGCGAAGAAACTTCAGTCCCAGAATGAGCGGATGGGAGCACACAGGTAATACGAAGAAAGATTGATTAATATGTGGGGTTTCACGTCCCAAAGCCACCATATGATTATGAGAGACACCGTAGTGGAGGGCTCCGGAAATTTCGACCACCTGGGGTTCTTTATTGTGCACCCAAATCTGAGCACACGGGCCTACAGCATTTCCGCTACCATCGGAAATAAAGGCACCGCAGCCGGAATTTTATCCCGCGACCAGCGGGTCAGCAGCCGAGTACCTTAGCCACTAGACCACCGGGGCGGGGCTAATACGAGGAAAGGCCCTGTGAACGTCGAAGCACAGACTCGATCACGGGTTGTGCACATTCCAGTCAGCGTGACGAAATGGCCACCTGCTGTGTGAAACGAGGTTCCTTGCTAAGGGGTAGTTACTTTCCTCAGTTAGGATGCTAGGGCGCTGCTCATAACCGAATAATCAGCGCCGGTGTCGACGAGGGCTGTGATGACATGATTATCGACGTGTACGGTGATGTCGGCAGAAACAGTCTTATGACTTTCGGGAACGACTGAAAAATCAGAATGGTAATCTTAGGTTCTTTGCGTCGAGGGAGGCTCTTTGACAGTTCATCAGGTCGCGGCTTCACCTCCAGAAGCCGCGGTCTTAGTTTCCCTTGTGGGAACTCAGTGATCGGCCTCTGAAAGGAGCATAAGATGACGAGGGAATGCTAGGTGATTAAGAGCGGCGAGGTGATGGTGATCGTGATTGGTGGCGTTGACCAAGGCGAGGAGCTTGCTGTCCCGTAAGGTATGCTTCGATGCCGTGGGGGCGCTCACCATGACGCGGGCACGGAGCATCACGGTAGAAGCCATGGAGACCAAGTTAGCGGTACCGACCTTTGCGGTAGACATGACCCGCTTTGCCACACTGGTACCAGAGTGTACGGTTATCCGACGTGTACCACATTTATTTATTTATTTTCAATACTGCCAGTCTCATTCCGAGACCATAGCAGGTGGGCGTACAGATCGTACATGCAGGTGGTACATTAACAGCGCAGAAAACAGAAACAGGAATGTAGTGAAATGACAGTCATCACAAAGTATAAGAGCGAAAAATATACAAATTGTTTACATCTGCAAATACAAAGAAACCATCTCCAAAAGAAGAGAAATTTTGCATGAAGTGCAGTGGTACACAGGCAAAGAAATAGCAAACTTCCATACACTCCAGTTAACACTTGTACACTCCACTAATACGCTTTCACTGGTGGCGCAATGCTTCTGGTAATGCGAGTATTGCCGCACTAAGAAAACATATTTTCTAATTTTAGTGCAAAGTCTGATACTGATTTCGCACTAGTTATGGAGGAATCCAAAAAGTTCCATTCCCTTATAGCACAAGAAAAAAAGTAGTGCTTGAACGTGTCATTGCGGTAAGAGTACTCTTTCAGTGTGTGTGAATGTTTGTGCCTAATAACGCGGGAGTCTGACGGACGGATGTACAATGATGGGTCAATTTTACAATGGTTGTGAAGTAGCTGAAAAAGAAATTCAAGGCGCGCTTGTTTTGTTCGAATCGCAAGTGTTTGGAGGCCAGAGCTTGCTAACATATTTGTAGTAGAATCAGTGCGCTTATATTTGGTGCAGATGAATCTTGCTGCCTTCCTCTGTACATTTTCTAGCTTTTGAATGTTAGTGACTGTATAAGGAAACCATACTGTGTTAGCATATTCTAATACTGGTCTTACGTAAGTAGTATAGGCTAAAAGCTTGGTTGAGTGAGGGGCCAACCGAAGGCATCTGCGAAGATAAAAGAGCTTGCGCAGAGCAACCGAAGTAATGTTAGAAATGTGCGCCTCCCATCTGAGGCTTCACGTTATCGTGACGCCTAAATATTTGTGCGCATTCACTTTTTCAAGCCTGGTGCCTTTAATGATGTTGTCATACTGGATAGCTTCTTTTTTTCGGGTTATCGTCATGCACACTGTTTTTTTGGGGGGGTTAATCGACATTTGCCACATGTCGCACCAGTTGGAAAGATGGTGTAAAGAATCGCTTAGTGCAAGGTGATCTGAATGACTGCTAATTTCTTTGTAAATAATGCAGTCGTCAGCGTAAAGCCTAATCATGCAAGAGATACTGTCTGTGATATCGTTAATAAAAACAAGAAATAACAAAGGCCCCAAAACGGAGCCTTGTGGTACTCCGGACGTAACAGACAAGTTTTCTGATGGTACTTGGTCATACAGGACATATTGTGAACGATTAGTTAAGAAGTCCTTAACCCAATTGGTTAATATTCCATCTCCAATAATACTTCGAAGTTTTGCAATTTGTTGTGGCATACGGAATCAAACGCTTTAGCAAAGTCTAATAGTATGATATCCGTTTGCGTGCAGTTGTTAATAGATAATGCTAAATCATGAACAACTTCTGTTAGTTGCGTGGTAGTCGATAATCCGCTGCGAAACTCGTGCTGGCAAGATGACAAAACGCCATTACCTTCTAAAAAACGGTTAAGTGTTTCAAAATTATATGTTCTAATATTTTTCATGACGTGCTGGTTAAAGATATTGGCCTAAAGTTTGAAGGATTATCGCTATTTCTTGCTTTGGGAATCGGCGCTATTTTAGCTTTTTTCCAGTCGTCTGGAAGTTTTGCTACGGCGAGAGATTTGCGGAAAACCATACCAAGGTATTTGCTGCACCATTCGGCATATCGCTTAAGAAAGGGATTGGGGATGTCATCTGGTCCCGAAGATTTTTTGAGGTCTAGGTCGAGCAAAAGAGAAAATATTCCTTCATCAACTACATCTATAGGGCTGATTCCAATATTATTCATGTGTGCAAGCTGTGGAATTTTCCCGTCATCTTTTGTAAAAACAGAGTGGAAATAGTTGTTGTACATATTAGATTTCGCCGTTTTCTGTTGCAACGAAAGTTCAGGACTGCTGTTTTCTCTAGGGCTGAAATGCTTCCAGAACCTTTGTGGGTTACCAGTAATGAATGATGGTAGCGTTACTTCAAAGTAACGTTGTTTTGCTTGCCTTGTTTTGGCCTTAAAGTGTGAAATAGCTGTTTTTAATTTTAATGTATTCGCACTGCAGCACTGTTATTTTTTACCGCTTTCCGAAGTCGTTTGACTTTCCGCTTTGCGTGTAGAATTTCTCTTGTGATTTAGGGGCTATGTCTTTGCGGCCGTGTACGCTGCAGTGGTATAAATTCATTCATGCAGTGCAGAACAATGTGCTTGAACCTTAGCCAAAGGTCATTTACAGTTGTGGCGGGATCACAGTTCAATTCCACAAACTCGTAAAACTCATGGGCTAAATAAGTTAGTACGCTGGCGTCGTCTGCTTTACTGAAGTCTGGGACATGGTTTACTGTTGATTGTAGGTGTAATCTGTGATCAAGTGTTAACCGGCAAACTGGCACTCTGTGGTCTGAAATGCCCTCTACAACATCAACATGCCGGCCTTTGGGGCGCTCTGTCGTGATCCGGAGAGATGACCTGTGGGTGCACTCGGGGCCCTTAAGTGAGGCGCGTGGTGAGTCGAAGGGGTACTCTGGAATCGATGGCTATCCTGATCTATTGTGCGCATAGTCGGATCAGGAACATGTGGTGCAGGAAATCGCAAGACCACCTCACAAGTGAGCACGGAGGCCTCGGGTCTTGCTGGTGCGAGTAGGGTGACCCCCTGTCTGATTTTATTTCGGATGGTGTCAGAGAGAGCAGTTACGGGTGATTGGGGTCCCTCTGCTTTGAGCTGGCGCAGCTCGTCCCGCACAACGCTTCTTATGAACTCTGCGAGGGCATGCCTCTCACTGTCAGCCCTGATAGAGCATGCAGTAGCGGAAGTCGTGGAGTTCCTACTGTGACGACCGTTGCTGAAAAGTACACTCCATTGTGGTTGCCTCACTTATGAACTCGGCCACGCTCGTCAGCGGATTGCGCACGAGTCCGGCGAAGAGCTGCTCTTCACGCATCAAATGTCGCACCTTCTTTTCCTCGACAATTGCAGGGTCGAAGCATGTCCTAGACAAACAACTAAACTCTCTCGTTAGGTCGTTGGTACGGAGACGAGATGGCCTGCTCCACTCTCTCCTTCCTCTCGGCTCTGCGGCACGCATCACGAAACTGTCGGCTGAACTCTTGCCACATTGCAAAGGAACCCTCGTGATTCTCATGCCACGTTTTGGCAAAGTCCTCCAACACGAAGTAAGCTCTCCGCAGCTTGCGAGCTTCATCCCATTCGTTGATGCTGGCAACTCGATCGAAGTGGCCAAGCCAGTCATCAACATTTTCATAAATGTCTCCATGTAATGAGCGTGCTGTTTGCGGCACATGAAAAACATGCGGGAGAAGAGAATAGGCGTCGTTGGTTTGACTCGCCTGGCTGGTAGTCGAGGTTGCTTCTGGTTTTGAGATAAGGGCTCGAATTCGAGGGATAGTCCTTGCAGGTGGCGGCTGCTTCCAGTCGTGTGAGCTGTAGATATCTCCAAGTAGCTTGGTGGGTCGGCTGAAACTCGGGAGCCGATGCGCTTTTACTCAGAACCTCCACCAGTGCCATGAGCGAAATAGCTGAGACAGCCCGGAGTTGGCGTTCTTGTTCTTGTTCATGTTTACCTTCAGTTGTGGCTCCTACCAACTGTGAGGAATAGTCAAATAATTGAGTGGTCTTATAAAGTATGCGACTTTAGAATGAAGAAACCTATAAAACAAAAACTTTACGAATTTCACAACGAAATTTTTAACGATCATTGAGCTGTATCTATTTTAATGGTTTTGCATTCGTAATAGATAATAGCCTAGATCAAACCTAACTTTAAAAAAGTTATGCGTATGTCGACATAGAAGAATAATAGGATTAGTTTGTTAGTCTTTTGGTTTCATTCAGATAATTCCGCACTGCCTGGCAAACTTTCACACTGGCAAACCAAGCAAAGAGACTCCAAAGGACAGAACCACAGGCATGGATAAATTATTTCCAATAGCACGTAAAGCATTTTTAACTTGGATCTATGAGCTGTAGTAAATCGCCTACATGTCAATAAGTATTTTTCCAAGGTTTCTGGCTCGCCACAGAAGGCGCACATTGGAGAAAGAGCCCAACCAGACCTGTGTTGGTAGAAATTTAGTTTCGACACGCTACAGCGCAGCCTCGTAATTGCGACTTCTAGTTTACGCGTGTCACAAGAGGATCCTTGACATGTATATAATACGCGCCGATATTCTGTGAAATTTGTGAGTGATGTACCTGCGAAGCTTTTTATAATGGTATGCCTGCGAAACCGCGTAGCCGTTACATAAGCGGATGGTGGAAAACACGGTAAAATTGACCCACTTATTGATTACTTTGCTAAAATATCGGCCATTTCGTTTAGGAACAACTCTTTATGACCCGGCACCGAAACTGATCTAATTTTTCTCAAACGTGGGGGTATTTATACACGAAACGCCTTTATTTTGTGTGATTCAGCATCAGCACAAAGTGCAGCGCGAAGAGACAGAGAATCTGTAATTATGACAGCCGATGAAAGTTCCGCGTTTAACTTTCGTAAGGCTAGTACCACTGCCACAAACTCAGCCACAAAAACGGGTGTAAAATAGCCGGAGTGAATAGGACCAATTCAATTTTAGGCTGCATATACTAACAGCTGACTTTTTGTCACGCTTTGATACATCTGTAGCAATAAATACACCTGTTTTTATGCTCTGCAAAGCAGGCTAGGGAGCAACGTTCTCTTCTTCCTCCAGCGAGTTTCCGCCACAGGGGATGGCTCATACATATGACAATATCAAGGGTGAATAGAATGTAAACTGTACCATTAGTGTAGAAAAGAATAATATTGGATCTAGAATATCTAGCCAATAAAATCAAGCCAAGTCAAGTTCCTTGAAAATGTAGCGCGTACCCACGCTGAGGGATTGGCCAAGAACTGGATTGTTTTCATGAAAGACTTCTTTATTTACAGGTTACGATTGATATACTTGCGAGAAAGAAAAAAAAATGTGACACAGGACGATTTTGATAGTGCAACAGTTAATAAACTGTAGTGTAATGCAATGAAGTGACGCTTTTGAATTAAAAATGATTTTAGAAAAGTAATAAGATTTACCGAAGAATAATATTACGCTGACAAGAGTGATAACGTCTTCTTCATTCCAACATGCCCATAATGTTGAAGTGCGTTCTTGAGAATGGTTGGGCGTAGTTCACAGGGCACATAGATCTTCCTTAGTCCTTTTCTTTCGACGATGACTACGTTGTTTTTCAATGAATATGTTCCTTTTGGGTACTCAATGCTGCGTCGTTGAAGTTCGTCGAGGTACAATAATGGGACTACTGGGGCTCTAGAGGGCGCATCTCCGTCGACGTTGCTTATGCCCTTCTGGTGTTTGATGTGTACTTCATACATCGATAGCTTCAACAACCACCAGAAGAGACGACCTAGAAGATTCTTAACGGTCTTCAACCAATGTAGTGCAGAGTGATCCGTCACAACAATGCAAGGCTTTCCATGAAGGTAGCAACGCCATTTTTAAATGGCACCTATAAAGGCAAGATATTCTTTTTATAATGGACGTCGTGCTTAAGTAATTTGCGAGAATAATAGGCAACGGAATGTTTCTTGGCTTTATCGTAGGGTTCCTTCAGCACTTCAATAATGCCTTCACTATATGAGTCATAGTACATATATGTGCAGCACCGCTTCTTCAGTTATCTGCTCTTTAGGTTCCCGAAAAGCTTGCTTGCATGCTTCTGTGTACTTTCGCTTTTTCTCTTTGTGGAGTAGTCTCGTGAGTGGAAAAGTGATATCACATAAATGAGCGACGCAGTGACTGTAAGTGTTTGCAGTGCCCAAGAAAGGGTGGTCTTTCCACCCTTTCATGGGCACTTTCCATTCTTTCCACTTGAGTTTAGGTGTCGGAAGCTTGAGAATCGGGGCCGCATTACTTTGCTTAGGTGCACTGTTCCTTGAGAAAGTATCGTGGCCCAAGTATTCAGTGCTGGTGATCTTGCAAATAGGAATTCTTTCTGTTTTAGTTTTACGTTCCCATATTTAAGCACTTGCAACAGTGCCTCTAGGTGCCGTGTATGATCCTCAAAATGTCTCTGAGCATACGATCGCATCGTCAATGTCATTGCCAACATTAGTGGGTGATGTTTGGCTATAATTGATGGCTCTTTCAAATGTAGATGGAGCGTTATTTAACCCGAACGGCTTTACCGACCACTCATAATGACCGTTAGTCGTGACAAACTCCGTTTCCTGAATGTCATCGGGACGCATTCGGACATGCCATTTTCTCAATGTTAAATGTAGCGTAATGAAAAAAGTTCGCCTTTGTCAAGTGGACCAGAATATTATCTGTGCGCGCAATTATTTGTTTGTTGGCTACCGTCATACCGTTGTCGTTGCAATACTCAATACAAAGACGAGTCTTCCTTCACCTTTATTTTCCTGCTAAGATGACCGGTGCTGCTTAAGGCGACAACAAAGGCCTCACAATGCCTTGCTTAATGAGGACGTCAACATTTTTATAATTTCCATTTTGTCTGCTTGTGAAAATCTGTAAGGTGCTTGATGTATAGGGACAGTATTGGTAAGTGCTCAAAAGAGGATTCATCCAATATATGTCTGTAATTTCGAGAAGATCTCGTCATACTTATTTGAAAAAAACGAGTGGAGCACCACTGATTCTTGTTTTGGCAATTTTCGAAACATGGGTTTCTCATCGGCAGTGATTTAGTAGATTTTTTATTGTGATTCGGCAGGCTAAAATTTTTTCGTCCTTGAGTTGCTGACTGGCTTTCCTAATATACTGTAGGATTGAAGTACGGAGCGCTGTCTAGACCAAAAATTGTTTTCTCATGCCTCTCAGAACACGTGCATAGACTTTCTTTGCAACATTCCTAATTTTCATTTGAATGCTTACGCGGCTCAATGCTTGAAGTAACTTGCTGAGCCATGATGCGCTGTAATCTCATTAACTGAAATTTGAGCTGTTTGTACACATCTCCACTGATACAAGTAATTGTTGCTTAGGTGTGTAAAGATTTCTAGTTACCATGGTCATTTGTTGATGAGAGCATCAAAGGGTATTAATGAAACTCCAGGTCTTTCTCCTCGTTTCTCGATCTAGTCTCAATAGCGGACACGCTGCCGCTGTGCGGACATTCGTCATGCCAATGAAGCTTTTGTGGTAAACCAGCAGCTGAGCATTATTTACATTCATTTTGCGTGCGCGGTAAACAAGTCAATGTTGGCTGCTGCGGTATGCTGAACAGACATGAAACTCCTGTTGTAGTAAGACTATAGGAGTACAAGTAACTAAAAAGTTTTAGTGCCAAGAGCAACAGACTGTACCACAGTTTGGAAGTGCCCCTGTTTAAAAAAAAAACAGGAAGAAAATCAACCATGAATGAGGGTCCTGAAATGAAGTGTTCTTGTGTATCAGAGTCAATTTGAATACATTGGTTAAGCGCATTGCCTTTGTGATAGAGATGAAAATTCAGAGCATATCCTAACTATTAGTGATTACACACAATGCAATTTGCATACCTAATGATTATGTGTGATGTAAAGTTTTTGAGTTATCACGGTAGCATATAAATACACTCACTTTTCAAACTCTACAGACCAGCATAATATTTCTGACATAGAATGCATAAATTGTGTGTTTTAGAACAATTAGTCCAGCATACAGAAAAACAGTGATGTAACAAATACGATAGCCCAGCCGCGGTGGTCTAGTGGCTAAGGTACTCGGCTGCTGACCCGCAGGGCGCGGGTTCGAATGCCGGCTGCGGCGGCTGCATTTCCGATGGAGGCGGAAATGTTGTAGGCCCGTGTGCTCAGATTTGGGTGCACGTTTAAGAACCCCAGGTGGTCTAAATTTCCGGAGCCCTCCACTACGGCGTCTCTCATAATCATATAGTGGTTTTGGGACGTTAAACCCCACATATCAATCAATCAAATACGATAGCTACGCAATGCTTCGTATTCTTAGCATAACTGCACCAGCACGAACAAACTCAGAAACAAAACACCTCCAAGCCTGCGCGCAACGTGCAGCACAGTCACAGCGAAAGCTGGAAGAGCGGCCTTTCGGAGCCTTTTTATAAACACTTTTTGGTAACCACTACAATTACGCTTGCTTGGTGCGCACTACCCCATAAATAATTTTCGTTCAGTAGGCCGCATTCCTTATGATATCCTTCATCATTCTTCGGAGAAGGGTGAGATCCGCTACACACTTGCAAGGAACGTTGTGCAATGTTTTTTTCTTATGCCATGACTAATGGCGATCATGAATCATGTCTGGAGTTGGTTAGGCCACAGTTGATAGGTGATCAAGAACAAGCTTTTGTAACTGTTTGGAGCATTGGATGACCAACTCGTTATGCAATTTACTTGTGTGACGCCTGGTTTTAATTTTGCTGTTTTAAAACGCTTTATTACTCACATTAACATCATTCATTTCCCGTCATCAAGCTTGCCTAAGGCCTAAGAAGAAGTAACCGTGTGGAATCATTGTATAGAGTTCACGTATAGGCTACTACAAGTTTTCTTGGTAAATACTGTAGTGGGCGCGTTCGAGCAGAGGCCCCCAGGGACACAGGCTGAAACCTGAGGGCCGCAGTAACGAGACGCACGCTCCACGTTCTCAACACAAGTGACCCCGTTTATTCGTACACCAACCTTTATGTGCACAATCTCATAGAGGACGCCCCATACCCAACCCAACTGGAATGATTAACATCACGCACCCTCTTCCTTTCGAGATGAACAAAACTATACAGGCCATAACATCTACCTGGCAAGAAAGGTAATTATGTGTTACAGCACACTACAAGTTCAGCCGCACAGGAGGCCTGATGCTACGTCCCAACCATGTGCACACACTTGACGCTGGCGGTTTTGAAGGGGTAGCTGGGACATTCTGTGACGAGGCAGTTGATGACGTGGTTAGGACGTCAGAAGATGGCGGAGGACTGCTACACTCAGGCACTGGGCGAACTGGAGTCTGCAGTGGGGTTGCGGATCTTTCTGGCAGTGGAGTGATGCTGCTAAAGTCACCAACAACCGACGGCTGACTCTGCTGGGGAACCAGAAGTTCACCATCACACTATGCCTGAGACTGCTGAGGCACGAGATGTCTGCGGTTGCGAACAAGAGCCTCTGCGTCCATCTGTACCACATAGTAGCGTGGGCGCTGCGCCGGGCTGAGCACTGTGCCCGTATACTCAGTGTCCCGAATCTACGCTCCCTACCCCTCCACCAGAGAACGCAAAACCTTCGCAACGTGCCGACGATTGAAATCTTGACACTGGTGGCAACATTGGGCAGTGTCACACCAGTTGAAGTAGGCAGCGCAAGGAGGTTTGGGAAGGACTCTGGCAGGTGGCACAAGAAGGCGAGTCCGGAAGCTGCGTCCCATCAGCACCTGAGCAGGACTGTAACTGGTGATGCCAAGTGCGTTGCGGTATGATAGGAGAACCAAGGACCAGTCCGGAGACTTCTTGAAGAGGCCCTTGATCGTCCGCATTGTGTGCTCGACATCACCGCTAAACTGAGGATACCTTGGACTGCTGTTGACATGGGTAAGCCGCAACTCTGGGAGAAGGCGTAGAACTCTGCCGACGAAAATCGTAGCCCGTTGTCACTGATGAGCGTTTCAGGGATTCCATGTCTTGCAAAGACATTTTTGATTATGGAGATCACCGCAGCGTACGTCGTCGAGCGAAGGGTCAGCACTTCAAGGTGCCTCTTATAGTAGTCGACTAGGAGAAGGCAAGCTGCTTCATCGTGATGAAAAATGTCTACCCCGACCCGCTCCCAAGGGCAGCTAGGCGTCACCGTTGGAAGCAATGGTTGCACTCGCTGGACCCGCGTCGTGGCGCATTCGGGACAGTTTTCCACCATGGTCTTGATCTGGTTCCCCATGGTTGGCCACCAAACAGCCCCCTTAATGGCAGCGGTCAACTCCGAGGGGCCCATCGCGAATCAGGGACAAGACGTGCTTACGCAGAGAAGTGGGCATTAGTAGACTTAATCAATCAATCAATCAATCAATCAGTTTAATATTATGTCCTAAAAGGATATTAAAGGGAGTAAAATATACAGACGAGGGTCCCAAAGTACACGACTGCAACGGTACCCTCGCAGAGAGGGTCCCGTTGCACCGCAGAGAAGAAGGCAGTCGTTGATGGTTATCTCAGTACGACGAGCCCAAAACTGGCCCAGGTTGAGGGGAAGATTCTACTTGCGAGGCCATTCTTGCTAGTAGTAAGTCTTGAGCAGAGCGGACTCCCAATTTTCAGCCTGGTGAGCCCGAAAGTCGTCGAGTAGGACCGCAAAAGTGGGAGGGATAGTACGAATTGGGAGGGATAGGTTGGCGCAAAGGACTGGGGGGACGGCTCAACACGGCGTTTCCAGCCGGGCTGGCGTGACAGTGCCGACAAACTTCACGACGCCAAGGGCAACGATGGTGAGATAGCCGAAAAGAGGTTGCTCTGGACGTTCGATGACGTATAGCCGTTCGTTAATTTCCCTGCCCCACAAAAACAGAGCTGCGCAGAAGGTAACAAGAAGCTTCACAGCTTGTTTGCCAGGCCCAAAAAGTCATTCGCCACGTGTCTTGTCGAGTTCGGCTGGGCAGCCAGGAAATGTACGTGGCACCACTGAGACGCCAGCGCCGGAGTCCACTCTGAAGACAACAGGGTGCCCGTCGACGTGCCCTTCAATGTAGCGTCCATTCTGAGCCACCGCCACGACGGCATGTAGCTCCACAGATCCCAGACGCTTCTTCGAGCGACACATCAACGCGAAGCGGCCTCGCTTCTTGCAGTGACTACAAATCACCTTGGCAGCTGGGCAGTCCAACCGTCGTTGAAACTCGTGAGCGCTAAATTCGAACTGCCCGCTGTGGCTGCTTTTCGAAGCTTCCGAGGCCTCACCGCCGTGGCTCTTCTTGCCAGAGTCCCGTTTGTCATGTCGTCTACTTGGACGCTACGCTGGTTTACGGGAAGTAGCCACGGCGACGTGAGACTCCGACGGCGTTTGCTCAGCAGCGAAAGTCAGGCGTTACTTTTTGCGCTCTGCGTCTTCGTGTTGACGGGCTTGCACGAGGGCATCGTTCAAGGAGAGGCTAGGGGTTTTGACTCAGTTTGTCTGAGAGACAAGAGTCCAGCAAACCAACGACGAAACGGTCACGAACAAGACGCTCTCTAACACCTGGCGACGGATAAATGCACTTGCGTACCATGTTTCGCAGGGCCATGAAGAAACTGCCGACTGTCTCGCTGGGCAGTTGCGTCCACTTGTGGAAGCGAGAACTCTCACACTCCTCGTTTACTGGGTGCACAAAGTAGCTGGTGAGCCGCCGGGTGACTTCCGTGTACGACTCTTAAGCGTATTCGTCGGACATGAGCGAACTGAGGACGATGCGTGCCCGGGGACACATGCAGTAGAGGAACGTCCTAACCCGTGTCTCGTCCGGTGCTGCGTGCATTCTGGTAGCGAAAGCGTAGTGCTCGAACTGTTGTAGCTAGGGAAGCCTTTCGCCTGCATCGTCGACGGAAAACGAAGGCGGGCTCGAGCGAAGGCAGGAACACGAAGACCGGTGGCCGCGGGGTGAGACCAGGAAGAGTGGTGAATGTACCGATAGGAACGCGAGCGCGGTTGTTACCCATGTCGTCGTTGTTAGCCATGACGGAAGGCAGGAACCAGGGATCCCACTTCTGACACCATGTAGTGGGCGCGTTCGAGCAGAGGCGATCAGAGACGCAGGCTGAAGCCTGAGGGCCGCAGTAACGAGACGCACGCTCCGCGTTCCCAACACAAGTGACTCCGTTTATTTGTACACCATGAAGTCTGGCGCTAGCGTTCGTGGAGAGCGGACTTGTTGTTCGGAGCTCCTGTGTTTGCGGGAAGCGCGCCACGGCGTCTCGTGCAACGCTCCCCGTTTCTTCGCCTGCATCATGTGCATTTTTCGAATGTGAGACTTTTCACCAAACTGGTGGTACCTTTCAACTCAGCAAGTGGCTATGACCTCACCGAAGCCAAGCTTGCTGCAGTGAATTGATCTTTCGTCCATTCATGCGTGGGACACTCCGACGCTCTGAGGTAGCCCGTACACGGCTGCTGCTACTGCGGCGTGGTTTCCGCATCCCATACTATGGGCCCAAAGCAAACATCAATGCGAAGGGCTCTCAGCCAGCTCACGACTCTGTGTCGATGGAGCATTTAACCACCGTAATGCCGTCTTCCAATGAGCATGGGTCGTCGTCGGCGGCGGAGAACGCCGCCGGGCATTGCACGGTGGTTACGACACCCGAGACGCACACCGCTGGGCTCACATCTGATCCAGCTTTTGCCAGTTCTCTTTCCGGACAACAAAATGACATTTTGACTGGGGAAAGAATGTAGGACGATGCTGCTTCGAACTGTCCTGCTGACCACACCGATGATGACGATGCAGGTGGCTGTTGGAAGAGTGTCATCAAGAAGCGACGCGCCCGCAAAATGAACACCCACAAGGAAACCCAACCAAGTGAGAGCATCTCGGGCGTCTCTCAGTGCAATGTACGCAAGCAGATGTGGCAACCAGCATCTGCCTCGACACGATGCAAGATCATTCTACGTCCTCATGGAGGGCTTTGACTGGATAGGTGTATGCGCCCTGAACTAGCCAGCGCTCTCTGGAGTGCTGCTGGTTTGACTACCAAAGACCACGAGTACATCATATTTCGACGGTGACCACTGCAAAACCTAGCGATCATCAAAACGCTCCAGTCCCATGTGGGCGACGCGTTACACAGGGTGCGGGAGCTGAGACTCAGTGAGCTTGTTTATCCCGTCACAACTTACTTTGCGGCTCCGGACAACTCTTGCAAGGGCATTGTTCCTGGGCATCGTGCCTGGTAAGTCGTCTTCCACGCTAGTAGATGAACTTGTGGCCCCTGCAACTTCAAGCACGCATGATGGGTCAGACCAACATTGCGTTGGTCACTTTCGAAGGATTGAAGGACCCTTGCTACGTACGCTTCTATGGGGCCGAACTGCATTGTTACCCCATTGCCCCCGGCAAGTGGTTTGCAAGATTTGCCTTAAGCTGAGCCATCGGGATGACCATTGCCCTACACCAGACGTCATATGCCCGACGTGCGGCACCGAAAACCCCACCCTGTCGCACCCGTGCACTCCACATTGAAATCCTGTGACGAATTTCACCCTACGACAGATCCAAACTGACCTCGGCGTGAGAGGCAGACACTCAATAAGGCATGGGTGCGGCAAACCCTCAAACATGAACTGCGTGAACTCCAACCCTCCAGTGACTATACCGTGTCGAGCAAGACAGCCGAGACCCGCCATTTACGCACCCCGACGAAGGCTGAAGAGTCACGCTCCAAGAGCCGATCCGAATCGCGTCACAAGTCAAAGGCCCGCTATAAGTTCCGGACCCGCTTGCAATCACGGACTCGCCTCAAGTCGCGCTCCTGCTCCAAGTCCCACTACTGCTCCTCCAAGGAATCGCGGCATCCATTAGAGACGCGCGCTCCTTCCCCATCTACGCGACATCCCTACGAGAAGGCTTTACAGAGCAAACCTGTTGGCAAGGAGGTACGCGCTTTCTCCGAGCAGCAGCGGGCCCCAGAACGGAACGCAATTAAGGTGGCTCCTCGGGAGTTAGGTCAGGTAGAGATTCCCCCACAGCCTGCTCCGTCAAGCTAATCACTCCCCACCGCGTTCCCTCAGATCACTAAATCCCCGACCCCTGATCCTCTCGCGGAAATAGCACGTCTACGTCGAGACGTGGAGGCGCGTTGCGAACGCCTGAAAAAACAAATGAGCACGCTGGTAGCTGAAATGGGCACAAGTATGCAGGCTGCACTCGACAGGATAGAACGCCGCATGGAAATTTTTCAAATTGAGATGATAGAGCGCGTCCAGTCCTGTATAGAACGCACGCTCGCACGTACCACCGCCGTGTCCGCTACCGAGACTAAACTTGATCAAATCTCTCGACCATCAATATCATATGCGAGTGCACGGAGCTCACACCCTTACACACGCCCTTCCGTTTCCTCCCGCGATGAAGATGGCGTCACGTGACACGCAACGACTAGTGGTGTGGCAATGGAACTGCAGGGAATTCCCTGCAGCAGTACGTCGCCGCATCCACTGACGCACCTGATGTTCTCCTCTTACAAGAGCCAAATTGTCCGCCTTTTTAATCAGGCTACAACACACTCTTGGGTGTCTCTCCTCGTGTGAGAGCCCTAGTTTCGAAACATGTCACATGTCGCGTGCATACCACTAGTAGTGACAACCCTTACCACATAATTGAAATAATTACGCAAAGCTCGAACAGTGAAAGCTTGTTTTTACTAAATGTGTACAGTTCCCCTCGTTCACGTATGTACTGCTTTCACCGCTTTCTCACGGAATTTGGGAGCTATGGGCGGGTTGGTGTAGTGTGCGGGGATTTTAACGCTCCACATACAGTTTGGGGTTATGTCAAATTGCAGGCCAAAGAACACGCTTGTGGAACGATATTTGTAACATGAGATACACTTACTAACTGACCCAGAGTGCCCCACTCGTACTGGCAACAGTATATCACGTGACACCTGCCCTGACCTCACCTTTTTACGCAATACGGGCCCGGTGGTAGCACATGGTCCTCTATAGGAGCACCTTGGCAGCTACCACTATATTATGGCGACCATTCTATCACTTAATTGTACTCGGAGGACTGAGCGGCGTTTACGCGTTACAGACTGGGTCAAATTCAGGGAATGTCACCGGGACCCGCCTGAGGGGCAAGGTTACGAGCGATGGCTTGACTCTCTTTCTCAAGATATAGAGGCCACCACGTGCACATTATGTACTACCACCGAAACACCAGACATTGACCCACATTTGCTTCATCTTTGAGACGCGCGGAGAAGACTGACACGGTGATGGAAATGCCAACGTCTGAGCCGTAAACTGAGAAAAGAATAGATCACATTGCGCGGGAATCTCTTGAATACGCAGCGACCCTCACCAGAAATAACTGGCGAGGATTCTGCAACCGGCTTCCAGGAACATTCGGCACTGCAATAACATGGTTGATTCTTCGATCCCTCAAAGACCCCACCACCACGAAAACAAGAACATTACAACAGTTACACAGCTTAATACACGAGTATCGAGACGACACCTCAATACTTCTCAGTGAGCTCGCTAAAACATTCCATTCCGACTGGTCTAACACCGCATTACCCTGACTATTCGCACGTAGGCAAGACAAATGAATTGTTGGATGCAGATATCATGGTTGAAAAAGTACGAGTAGTGTTACAAGATCTACACCGTAACACGGCTCCGGGAGCAGGCCTCATTCGGTTCACCACACTTCGCAACTTAAGTGATGCGGATATCACCCACCTCACCGGTTTATTCAATGAATACTGGCGCCAAGGTACGCTTCCTCAAGCATGGCGGCATGCCGATATTTCGTTGATTCCCAAGCCAGGCAAACCAGTCCAGGTTCAAAACCTACCTCCCATATCTCTAACCTCTTGCATTGGCAAGCTGATGGAGCATGTACTTTTGCGACGTCTGCAGCCCTTCTTACAACAGCAATCCTTCTTCGCGCAGTTTCAGTTCGGATACCGAGCTCATCTATCGGCCAAAGACGTACTGTTACAGCTTTAGGAGGAAATCCTAGGGCCTCCTCGCGCCCGAACGAGAGCACTCATTGCTTTAGATTTGAAGGGGGCATTCGATCATGTTGAACACGACCTCATCCTTCGCAATCTAGCCGAGTCGCATTGTGGAACTCGATTGTATAACTACATCCGCTCATTTTTAGGGGCGAAGCTCCTTAGGGCGTGGGCTGTGCGTCCCCTGTAGCCTGTATGTAGCCACCTCTAGTTTAGTTCTTGCAGTGTTCACTAGATGGCGGTACCATCCCCTGTATGTAGCCACCTCTAGTTTAGTTCTTGCAGTGTTCACTAGATGGTGGTACCGTTTCCTGTATGTAGCCACCTCTTGTTTAGTTCTTGTAGTGTTTACTAGATGGTGGTACTTGTAGCTGATGATGAAAAGATGAAAGATGTTATAAACTAGAAAGCGGTACTTGTAGTTCATGAAAGACGCGAGATCTTATAAAATAGGAATGATGTCACATATGGCGCGTGTCATTGGTTGAAGGCAATCGTTCGATTTAGTGCGGCGACGTACGCTAGGGGGAGCGATGTAATAAAATCGAGTGGGCAAAATGTACAGAGGATTCATGGTTTACCAGGTTTACCTCCAGAGCTTCGCCCACTCATCATCATTCACTTCGTGGATATGGCGGAATTTTTTTCTTGATCGTACGGCCACTGTGGGAATGGGGCCGCATCGGTCTGGTACGCAACACCTTACAGGACGTGGGACAGCACAGGGCTGCATTCTTTCCCCTACATTATTGTTATTAATTTATTTATTTATTTATATTTATTTATTTATTTCAACATTCGGGATGCTGAGGGCCGTGGTCAAAAAGCCTCTAATGGGCTTGACTGGGACCACGACCCCTTACAAATGGGCAGCATAGGCAACACTTTTATTGCAGTGACAATGTACAAAAATTTGAGCAAGCATAAAGCATAAAGTATAATAAGCATAAGCATAATAAAGCATAAGCATAATAAAGCATGAAGAATTGAAAAGTAATAAACTCAAAGAAATGACCATAATTATTTCCTTACACATTAGATATCAATAAGAGAGTGTAACGATGCAAGAAAAGAAGATCGCAAGATTAGCACCAAAGTAAAAAAAATATATATATATGGGGCATGTGCCCATACGCTTACTACACTTACAATCAGAACAGTCACTCAAATGGAAGACGATATGGCATTCAAGTGAAACGGCAGGAGGAAGCGCAGCATTTCTTTGCCGTAGTTAGTGCGCGTGCGCGGGATAAGCCATGTGTGATTGAAACGCGTGTTATAAAGAACTTTGCGGTGGTTTAGGTTGGCAATGGTTCCGAAAGGTTGTCGCCTTTTAATCCTGCCTGGTAGCGTTTCACAAGCATTGCGCGGTAGTATTCAAGTAGAGGTAGCAGCTTCATGTCGTGAAATATGGGAGTGGTGTGACTGCGATATGGAGCATTTGCAACGGCACGAACAGCCCTTTTCTGTATGACGTGCAGTTTGCGGATATTTGTTAGAGTTGTCGTACCCCAAACCAGATGACAGTAGTTGACGTGAGATAAAAACAGAATTTATAGATGAGAAGTTTAACTGCCTTAGGTAGCGAGAAACGCACCCGGGATAATATGCCCGAAATCCTTGATATAGTGCCACATAGTTTTTCAGTGTGTGCGTTCCAAGACATGTGTTGATCGAAAATTATTCCCAGACACCTAATACGCTGTACTATCTCAAGTTCTGAACTGCCAAGTTTTAATGGGACACGACAAGGGGTTTGTTTATTTTTCGGCCTGAAATATACAGCTTTTGTTTTTGATGTGTTAAGTTTTAAACAGTTAACGCATGTCTACGTGGCCAACTTCGCCAGTACCTCATTTGCGTCATTAATTAAGTTTGTATAATTTTCAGCAGTAAGAAGCAAGGTTGTATCATCAGCGTATATAATACATTTTACAGACGTGTCAATTTTTACAATATCATTTATGTATATACAAAAAAGCAGAGGCCCTAATATGCTACCTTGTGGTACACCCGCCGAAATTTTTAGTAAATTGGAGGTACAATTGCCGACGACTACTTCCTGCTGCCGATACGTTAGGTATGATTCAATGAGTTGTAAGAAAACACCTCTAAATCCATAGTGTGCACGTTTCTTTAGCAGCGTAATGTGATTTATTGTGTCGAACGCCTTTTAATAGTCTACGAAGATGCCTAAAGTGTGTAGTTCGCGTTCAAAAGCATTTAGTATAAATTCTTTCTGTTCTAAAAGAGCATGTTCAGTCGTACGGCCTTTGATAAAACCAAACTGCGAAGGAGTCATGATGTGGTGCTTATCTAGGAAAGAAACCATACGCTTTTGAATTAGTTTTTCCAGACCTTTTGAAATTACTGGAAGTATAGATATCGGTCGGTAATTGTTTAGTGCATTTTTATCTCCTCCTTTGTACAGCACAACCACTTTTGCAACTTGTAACTTTTGTGGGAAAATTCCGGTGGAAAAAGCAAGATTAAAGATATGCTCTAATAATTCAGCAATGATATCTAATACGTGTTTGATGGGCTTAATCTGTATGTCATATGCGTCACAACACGTGCTGTTTTTCACAGACGAAAAAGCATGTGAAAGTTCACCAGCTGTTGTTGGCGCCAAAAACGCGCTCTCAGAGATACTGTCAGACAAATATGTGGTACAAGCTGAATTGTACTGTTCCTTTGCTAGAGATACAAAATAGTCATTAAATAATTTTGCTAATTCATCCTTACAAATAACGTCACCGTCTATCACAAGCTCAGTAGGCCTGAAGTAATCACCGTTACGGCCAAGAAATTTGTTTAGTCTAGACCAAGCCAAGTCTTGTTTATTCATTACATCTTTGTTGAAGATGCTGTTTAAGTACGTTCTCTTTTTGTAACGCAACAGGCTGTTTACTTTATTTCGCTGGGCTTTGAAACGTTTAAGCGTTTCTTCGTTCTTGTTTTTCAGGAAGTTTTCGAACAATTTATTTTTACGTTTTATTTCATTAAGACAACTTTTAGTCAGCCACGGTTTTTTGGCTTTGCGCGTTTGCTTGAGCTGTTTGTACGGAAAGCATTTCTTGTACACCCTTATCAGTTTGTCATGGAAAATATCATAGGCGGCTTCAGGTTCTTGCTCGCAATACACGCCTGACCAATCGGTTAACGATATCTCCTTGCGAAATGCAGCCAGTGTATATTCATTATTATCTTGAGTAACTATCGGTTCTTTGAGTTAGGCTGGCACACAGTTTACGGTTTCGTTTATCAGCATAAAGATAGGAAGGTGGTCACTGATGGATGCGCTTAGTACGCCGGACAAACATTTCGAAGCTTCTATGTTAGTAATGAACATATCTATTAATGTCGCAGTGTTTTTGTCAATGCGGGTTGGGATGGTGATAACATTAGAAAACCCATTGGATTCAATAACTTGACAAAGTTCTAACTGACTTTCTGGTGGCTTTGCAACGTCGATATTGAGATCACCTCCAAGAACTAGTGTACTACCAGTGTCTCCAACCCAACGCAAGTATGTATCTAAGAATACTAAGAAGTTCGACTTGTTACCACTAGGAGGGCGGTATAAAACACCATAAACAAAACCGTCACTTTGTACAGTCAATATTTCATAATCATTAGTGACATGCGAAAACTCGTGAACCAGCCTACATTTTACTGAGTTTTCAGCCATCATCAAAACACCACCTCCTATTTTTGTTGGGCGATTCAAAAAGAAGGTTTCATAGCCGGGTGATCTGAGAACCTCAGATTCATCCCTGTACCATGTTTCCGTCATCATAAGAACATGAGGTTCAGAGCGTATAGTTGAAATAAGGGCGGTTATTTGGTCTTCTTTATTTCGCGCAGATTGTGCGTTGAGATGAAGGAAGGACAAGCCATTCTTTTTCGTGGAAAGTAATGCGCCTAATTTTTCGAGTGTCACGTAATCTTTGTCTGCCATCTTTCTCTTTAGGTAACAGTCGCTTTGGTCATTAACAGTGGCTATTCTCTCATTACTGAGAGGTCCTGCACGCTGGCGATGACGTGAACTCGGCTGTCCTCAGTTTTTCGCACCTTGATGCGACCATTGTCCACCCACAGAAACTTCCATTGCTTTTCTCTCTTTAGTGAGGGCGCTTGTGCAAACAATCGTTTGTTGTTGGGTGTGAGGTGGTCATTAACGTACACATTTGCACCTTGTGACAGCAAAACCGAGTGACTCAGTTGTTAGACGTGCCCTGCGTGCTTTACGCAAAAATTCATCCTTCTTGACCTGAGAACAAAACCTCACGATTATGTTCGTGTCCTTTTTTGCTGGCACGCGATGCACAGCGTCGATATCATCCTGTTTTATGGGACAGTCAATTACATCACCCATTTTCTGAAGAATGGTGGCGCAATCCTCCCCCTTTTTTAATGGCACACCCTTTATCTCAACGTTGTTAAGTCGCGAACGCTGCTCCATGTCAGCCAGTTTAGCAGCCAGTTCATCATTCGATTTTTGAAGAGAATTGTTTTCGGCTGACTCTCTTGCTTCTTTTTCAATTCTTCATAAAAAGTGCTGATGGCAGAGACACTTTCACGAAGCTGTTCAATTTCGGCTCGAAGCTGTTGCACTTCGCGTGACAGCTCAGCATTTGACGGCATCATATAAACGTAATAGTGACTACAGCACAATAACCACTGGCAGCAGCAGTCGCGACAACAAAAGTAGAAGCAAAAATCAGCGGTGCAATTAATGCACAACCAACCTGCGCAAAGAAAGAACGTTGCTCAGTGGACTCGACTTCGCACTGGCAGGGCTTCCCCGCTTGCTCGACCGGATCCCCGATGTCGCCCACGCTATGTATGCGGATGACAGCACTAGCTGGTCGACACGGGGCTCTGATGGAGCCATCCAGGACAGACTGCAGAAAGCAGTGGATACGGTCGTTGAGTACGCTAAAGAAGGAGGCTTGCAATGTGCTCCTCAAAAATCGGAGCTCATCGTCATTCGCTCCCGAAGCAGTAGTCCTCCTCCCCCTATTATTGCGCATGTGGATGGCATACCCATACCACATGTCCCACGTGCCCACATCCTTGCACTACACGTTCAAGCGGATGGCAAAGCTAACTACACCGTTGGCCTTTTATCTCGGAAAGTTGACCAAATCCTGTACATAATCAGGCGGGTTTCAAGTCGGCGCTGAGGGCTTAAAGAAGACTTGCTGCGCTTGGTGGAGGCCTGCGTGATCAGCCGGCTGACATATCACTTGCCCTTCCAGCGGTTGACCAAATCGCAACAACTACGCATAGAAGCCATGATCCGC
Organism: Rhipicephalus microplus; assembly: GCF_043290135.1. Taxonomy (NCBI): domain Eukaryota; kingdom Metazoa; phylum Arthropoda; class Arachnida; order Ixodida; family Ixodidae; genus Rhipicephalus; species Rhipicephalus microplus. The sequence goes on along the minus strand of NC_134701.1, from coordinate 20,265,745 downwards.
AAAGCGTCAAACCTGGCCCACGGCATTCCGAACTACCCTCCCACACGTCTTCTTCTTAAGTTGGGGACACACAACACACTAAGCGACCTACTAGAGGCGGATTGAGTCAGTAAGCGCCAACGCGTCCTACTCACCCCTACTGGCCGCAATCTCCTCTCATGCCTCGGATATCCCGTCCCACGACTTGAGATAGAAACCTACTCCATGCCCTTATCGCCTGCGATACAGAAAATGCTAACTGTCCATTCCTTACCACGTAACATGCACCCCCAGCATGACAAGGGCCAGCGAAAATCCCGAGTACGATACCTCGGCCGCATGCTCAAAGACATCTCTGAACCACATACTCTTTACACGGACACAGCCTGAACTCGCGAAGGTTACACCTCGGTAGTATTAGATGGCACCGATTCCCTGCAGGACTCGGCTGCAATGAGTGGGACACATGCCGCTCACGGCGAAATTCGAGTTGCTCTAGCGATACGCTACACTATCCATGTTCACAGGTAGGCCTACATATTGACCGACTCGCAACAGGCATGTCAAGCCTTCCTATCAAGACATGACATCCCAAGAGCGGCCGACCAAATTCTCAATCAAATCCCCCTAACTGAGTCAAACAGTACTTTTCGCGTCCACTAACTCTGAACTCCTGGTCATACGTTTCTGCCAGGAAATGAACGCGCACACGCTGTTGCCCGCGAAGTTTCCCTCCGGGTGGCCCGGCAAGGCGAGGTGACCATTTCAGAGTGGGGGGATGGTGGTGGTGGTGGTGGTGGTGGTGGTGGTGGTGGTGGTGGTGGTGGTAGTAAAATAACATTTATTTCAGAAAAAGTTCACTAGAGAGTGCCGACGTCGCGCATCGGCGTGCTAGAGTGGCCAGACCCTATTCCGGGACGCCAGTGGAGCTGGAAGCTGCCCGTGTGCGCTCCACCAAGGAGCGTTGCGCAGCCAAGGTAGAGCAGCCGAGCAGGTGCTCCTCCCAAGCCTCTCTAGTTGGGATAGGACGGGATTAACTGGGCACGATGCCACGACGTGATATGCGTCGGCGAGGACATGACAGGTCGAGCAGGTGCCATTGATTTCCGGCAAAAAGTGCCTGGCGAACGCCGAACTGATTAACGTGTTCGTCTGCAGGCGGCGTAGCAGTCGTTCGTCCGCTTTCTTCAGACCACGAGCGGGGTCCGGGTAGAGGCGGCGCGAAGCCCGGTAATAAGCCAAAACTTTACGAAAGCGTGTCAGGTTGGTGTTGCCAGATTCCGTCTCGGGACATGGAGGGGCAATGGCCCGGATAGAAGAAGCGTGGGCAGCGGCATTTGCCGCCTCGTTGCCAGGCAGGCCCGAGTGGCCTGGGGTCCAGACTATACGAATGGGATGAGGGTTAAAGCGCCAAGAGGCTGCCTGAAGTAGGTGAGCCGCCAGCGGGGCAATAGAACCCTGAAGGTACTGAGAACAGGCTGAGCGCGAGTCCGTCAGGATGGTGCGTGAGGCAGGGTGAGAGGCGGCCAAAGCTATGGCAACCTTTTCAGCGTGCGTTACTGTGTCTGCTCGAAAGCACAGGCCATCGGCGTGTTTGCCCTCTGTAATCACGGCCGCCGTGAAGTGACCCGAGGGGGGGGGGAGACTCGAGATGTCCACGTAGAAAACACCAGGACGCTCGGAGTGTCGCGTATGAAGGGCCGCGGCGCGTGCTAGTCGACGGTCAGGATGGAGGTCGCGGTTCATATTACGGGGTAGAGGTTCCACCTATAGCTTTTGACGCCAGAGCTCTGGTACCGGCTGCAGAGGGTCTTGGTCAGATATCGGGTTAAGGCCAAGTGTGTGTAGAAGACGGCGCCCTGAAGGCGTCTGCGACAGTCGATTGATTTGGTTAACGCGATGAGCTTCGCGCATCTCTGCAAAGGTTGTTGGAAGTTGCAATAGGTAGGTCCAGAGCGCGTTTATATACTGAACAAAGAAGGACGTCCAGCTCATGCTCGTGTCGATGACGCAGGCGAAAGTAAGGCGAGACGTAGAGGACGCGACTGGTCCCAAACGCGTGGGCCAATCGCAGGGACTTAGACCCGCGGAGGCCGCCACGCAAGGTAGATACCCGCCGTATCATGCGGCTCACCTGTTCGCTGGTACGTCTGAGGCCTGCTATTGTGCCTTTGAGATCCAAGGACGATGTGAGGTGAAGGCTGAGAATCCGAATATTTTGAACTGACGGGAAGGGCCCGGACGGAAGAAAAATTTGAGGCGGCGGTAGCGGAGAGACTGAAAGAAGAGCCGATTTAGCTGGAGAGCACTCCAGGCCGCATGCACCAGCGTAGGTGTCCACCAAAAGGGCAGCCTTTTGCAGGCGTTCTTCGATTTGCGCTAAAGAGCTGGTGTTTCTCCAGATTGTGATATCGCCCGCATATAGTGCGTGTTGTAATCCATCGACCTCGCTTAGAAGAGAGGGGGGGGGTCATCATCACCAGGTTAAAAAGCAGAGGAGACAGGACTGCCCCTTGAGGTGTACCCCGCGTGCCTAATAGGTATGGGCCGTGTTCAGTAGAATTGAGGCGAATGAAGGCGGTGCGATGTGATAGAAAGGCGCGAATGTAGTTGAAAGTCTTCTGCCCGCAGTTTGTGGTAGACAGGTTAGTGAGTATAGTGCTGTGTTGGACGTTGTCGAACGCCCCACGGAGATCGAGAGCGAGCACGGCTTTATCGTTATGGTGCATCGTAGTCGGCTTTATGATATCGTGTTGAAGCTGGAGCAGGACGTCCTGCGCCGACAGATGCGGGCAAAAGCGAAACATCGTGTCGGAAAAGGTCCTCCTGACCTCCAGGTAGGCGGAAAGGCGTTCGCGAACCATGGTTTCCATGAGTTTGCCTGCGCAAGACGTGAGATGGGTCTCAGTGCCTCGACACTAACGGACTTTGCCGATTTGGGTATGAATGTCACCACCGATGTGGTCCATTCCGTTGGAAGCGAAGAGCCGTCCTATATCGAATTTATAAGGTGGAGTAACGAGAGGTGTGCTTGGTCGGGAAGATTTGCCAGGAGCGATACTGTGATTCCGTCGCGTCCAGGGGCCGTGCCCGTCACATGTTCGTAAGTGCTAATCGTAAATCGGAAAACGTGTATGGGGTGCCGAAGTCGGTGTTAGGGGTGCCGGAATACGTATATGCTGGGCCTGCGGGATGAATTGTGCGGCAGATGTAGCGGTCACAAAGTTCTCACGCGAGGTGATCCGTAGTGCCCTGAAAGGCATGCGGAGCACGGCTGAGCTGTGGCATTGCATTTCTCCCCTGGTGGTGGAGGGATCGACAAGGCTTCAAAAAAGTCGTCACGCGCTCTTAGAGCTCATCTGGTTTGCAGTCTTCGAACAGGTGTCTGCCCAGTTAGCATCGGAAAGTTGTGCAGAGTATGCGGCCGCCTCTGCAGTGAAGACCTCAATGCGAGCGCGAAGCTTCCGATTGAGTTTGTTGCATTTCCAGCGCTTTACGAGCCCGCGGCGAGCGTGCCAAAGATGTAGGAGGTGTGGATCGATTGCAGGAGTCAAATTAGAGGTTGCAAGGGTGCGAGGTTCGCTTGTTTCATATGGAGGGCGTATGATGCCCACGCTGCATATTCGGTCGAAGAGAGGACGGTGGGTAACGGTTGCATTCTGAACTGAGTCCAATCAGTGAGACGGGCTTGGCCCCAGTGTTGACGCATTTTCTGCCGCGATTTGAACAAAATGCGGAGTAAAAAGTGATCGCTTCCTAGGTTTTTGCCTAAATTTTCTTATGTTGCATCGCGGATATGACGGGTGAGGGAGAGGTCGGGGCATGCGTCTCTCGTGACCGAGTTGCCGGAACGTGTGGGTTGTGCCGGCTCGGTAAGAAGCGTGAGGCTCAGCGAGGAAATGCGCTCCTTGAGCTTTCTGCCCTGGGGCTTCTCGTAGTGGTAACCCTAGTGAGGGCTCGGGGCATTAAAGTCCCTGACAATCTCCAGTGGTTGCCGGGCCGCTATACGCAGCGCCCGATGGAAGAGATGCGCAAACGAAGCCCTCGCAAGGCGAGGGGGGACAGTACACGTTTAAGATATTTATCGATGGTTGGCCCCTCCACTGAGACAGCACTGATATCATGCGGTAGTCGTAAGGAAGATCCAGATCGAGGTCAATCTGTATCGCCGTGTAAGCTTTATGCACGAAGAGGCATGTGGTGGTGCCGCCTACATAGGAGCAGTATCCAGAAAGGAATGGAGCAGGGAGAGATTCTTGGAGCGCCAAGACGGCCGGCTGAGAGCCAAGTGAGCTGAAGAAAAGGGAAAGATGTGAAGGGTTTCACCTGTTCCCGAAGCCTCCATGGTTCCACTGTATGATCTCGAATTGAGACGCAATATTTGAACGGGATGTACGGTTGGTAGCCATCGTGACTGTCTTAGGTTTTAGATTTGGTCCTCCATGTCCCGCTCGGAATCCTCAGAGGCAGGAAGGGGCACGGAGGCCGGATTGTCCGACGGTGGGGTGGTAGTAGCCACCTTAAGACGATGCCGTGGAGCTGCACCCTCACTGCTCACCGAGCAGGAGCGGGAACGCAATGCCTTGGGTTGAAACTGAGTGATCGCCCAGGCTTGAATAGCCTGAGTAACCTCTACTACTATGCGTTGGACAGAGAAGCTAGTGAGGAGGTGATTAATCGAAGCTTCGACGCGCGTAAAGCGTTCGTCTATGCGCGGAGCGCGCTCCTCACTGGGGAGAGTTTGGTTAGTGGGCAAGAGAACCTGAGGTGCCTCAGGAGCCTCAAGAGCTTCTGGAGTAGATGCGGCACTGGTTCCGAGTGCTGGAGTACGCATGGCTGCTTGAACCAATGGTTTAATGGGAGTGGACTTAGCGCGAGGACTAAGCTTGGACGTATCTGGCGTAGCCGCCTGGGCAGAGGAGGCAATACCGGATGACCTTGCAGTACACTGTTGTTGGGGTTTAAGTTGCTTATTTAAAAGTTCAAGTTGTTTAGTTAAAAGAGAATTTTGCCATTGAAGTACCGCAACGTGCTGGTGAAAGGCCGCAAGTTCGGGAGAAGGAGGATCGACAAAAGGGAGTGAGAGAGGCTTAGAAGCAGCATTTCCTGCCCAACTGCTCACCTGAGGTGCCGCCGCTGGTGCGTCGAGCGGTGGGAACGCCTGAGTGTCGGCTTGGAATGGTGGAGCCGACTGATGCAGGTTGGGGCCGCTGTCTGGTTGTGACGAAGTTGAGGTTGTCCATCGAGGAGATGTTGAGGGCTGCTTGCGTTTCCGATATTTTGCCATGCAGCCACTGGTCCCAGTCTCGTGGGCACCGTGGCAGAGGAGGCACTTGGGGTGGCAGTCGTGGACATTGAGACCTGCAAATGCGGGGGTCCCACATTTGGCACACTGGGTCGGAGCGGGGTGAGGACACTGCGGTGGTCGATGACAGATGGTAACGCACTTGGTGCAAACAGGGACCGTTTTCTTGTAGGCGCAGATATATATACGTCGCCACGCAGTGGTAGAAGAGGAAGCGGGGTAACTTCGTGCCCTCGAAAGTCATCACTGCCGGCACGGAATCTCCGAGTTTGCGGACTGCGAGGATAGTGCCTCGAGGCCAATGCAGTTCTGACTATCTTCTCCGGGCTTTCAGCAGGATTTATGTTGACGACGCCCTTGCATGTATCTCCTAGTGCCTTGGCGTGGCCTCGAACGGGCAGCTGCTGATCCCCCACTTGTAGCTGGAAGTCCCCGCGGAGTCGCTGTGCCATAGGCGAAATGGTGGTGCTACAGACCAAGATGTCTTGTTCCCAGATCGGCCACAATTGAGTTTGCGTGGTGGTCGAGTCACCGAGGTAGCTGTGGATGGCGTCGCCCGCGCGATCGGCCGGGACGAATGTGCGTAGCTCGCAGGGAACGCGAGGTTTCACTACTACAATGTAGTCGTCGTGAGAGAGGCGAGGAGTCTGACGCGGACGCCACTTACGTTGTTTCGCTGGCTGCGAGGAGGGAGCAGAGGTAGGCGCACAACCGAAGGGATGGCGCGCCGGCGATCCTTGCCCAGCTGGGAAATGGCGGCCAGCTGTGGCGTCTCGTTGTTGTCGAGACGCAGACTTCGATTTTGGTTGCTTGCATTGCCAGTCTCACCATGTCGTTGAGGTATTCCTCTTCTGATTGCATAGTGTTTGCGGAGGATGAAATCTCCATGGATAGTACTTGGCTTGAGGTAGGATCATAGCCCGTAACCACGTTAGCGGCCGCCATCGCCAGGCTGAGAGCCCCCAGCGAAGCGGCGTTGTAGCCGGGAGTGAAGGACGTCCCTCTAGTTGTCAAAACTGGGCCTACCTGGACGAAGGTGGTGTCTAGGCGAAGTGGAGAACTTGGCGGTGACGATAAACCAGAGTTTCGAAGGTACCAGGGTGGATGTCCGCAGAAATAGCGCAAAATTTACGGAGGCGATGTAGAGTGTGTCCATCACCATCGAGCGCTCGCAGCGCCCCCGTGGGGGGATCCTCTTCTCACTTACAACACTGTTCGTCCCTACAGGAACATCCGTCGCACTCGGAGTGCCCCACCGCCATCTTTCTCGCGAAAGGAGGCAGTAGCGTTACGCCAGCTACAAACTAAAACATTTCACAATCTAGTATCACTTCATAAATTTTACCCGCAGTGCTATGCAAACCGTCGCCCCGGCTGTGCAAACCCGCCCACGACCTTTCATGTCTCGATCGAGTGTACTGCAAACATCTTTCCTTCTTTAGCTGCTTGCATTTACCCTTTACGTAACGAGGAGCTGTGGGTGATGCTCTCCGCGATGGACCTCCCGAGGTCCTCCGAGCTCTGATACAGCGAGCCCGACTCGTCGCTTGAGTCATCCTAGGGACCCCAGACTAGGGGTTCCTCCCACGCCCTCCTTCTCCATGCTTTTGTGAATAAAGACGTTTCTCTCTCTCTCGTACACCATCCTTTATGTACACGATCTCATCCCAGACAAAACAAACATAACCTCAGGACGTCCTCAGTACGCCTCCGTGAGGACAATATGACGACCTCAGAATGTCCTCTTATGGTACTAAAAAGGCGCTAATCCCGTCCCCTTGTCCATACACATAACAACCTCAGCACATCCTCAAAACAATAATTCAGGACTTTACTTTTTCACTATCTTTTCAAAACAACGATAGCGTGGCCGGTTCGGTACTGTGGGCAGTGACTACTTAGGATTTACTTCTTTTCATGATATTTCCATACATTAAAAGAAAAACACCTGCGAGGTCTCGAGTATATATACTGTATCCATCAACAGAGAGGTGACAGTGCTGGACTGTTAGAGTAAAACAAAGAAAGCTTGTTGACTAAAATTTATTTATGTAACAGGAATTAATCACAACTGACAGCTTTGTCAGGCATTCGAGTACGCGTATAGTCTGAAAAAAAGAAAAGCAGTATCAAGGCAGTCAACACAGCTCAATCAACTACGTTTGTAATCTTCCTTGAAAGTTTGACAGTGTCCTCATCACCACGTGTATCGCGCCCAATGCACTCACTAGCGTTAGAGGCTCCGCTATGACACCCTGCCAGTACACTCGACATGGGCTTTGACTTGACTTGCCCGAGGTGGGGCCATGTGTCAGATGCAGAAGTCGATCTTTTCACGTTAGGACCAGGCTGCTTCCAAGCACAATTGATCGCGATTGGCTGGTGTTCCAGGCTGCTTAGAACCACACGTCGCCGCGGTCGACTGGTGACAATGCATCCATGATCAGTCTGAACGTTGAGCAGCCCAGTGCACCCATCAACACGGCAATTTACCTACCGTCATCACCTACGACTTACACTCTCACACATATCTCCCTTTTAACCATGCACACAAACAACAAAGGACACGAACCTTCACTAGTTCACTGCACTTTCCCTGACAGGGCTGCCGCTGCCATTTTGACAGTCAGTTGGCCTTGAATGGCTTGGCAACTTGACTATCTAGAATGGTGCCGCATAGTCAATGGTTACCAGCTGCTAGTTTGTCATTGCGTGCTACAGCGGCGTATAATGACTCACTCTTTCAAATGAACATTTCACAATACCAGGTTCAATCCCTAAGCCAATTGCTTATGTGTGTCTCATTAAGGGCAACGCATTACTTGAAAATTTTCTGCAAAAAAACGAGGTGAAAATATACAATTACTTTACGACTGTAAAAAACAAACTTGTGGAGAAAGTTTTCACGTATGAAATGCATCTACTTGGTGCGCAAAGGTCTTCAGGAATTATATCTAAGTGCTCAGTGCAATGCTTTTGTCGTCCCCAAAAGATCCTTACGAGGACCTTTTCCGGACCAATTGTTGTTCCCAGAAGGCACTCGAAAAGACGTTTCCGGGGCAAACCAGCTTGTGTCGTCCTCAGTAAGTACTAAGGTCAATGAGAACTGTGCGAGGACGATTGTACCATATCAGGACGACCTCAGGACATCGAGTGTTGTCTTGGATAGAGGGCCCCCCAGACCACACACAGCTAAGGTCCATAGAAGAAACAAGTGTCGAAGTTAGCGTCACTCATTGTTACTCAGCGTCACTCAACGTCACTTATTGCTTCTGGTCACCGACGTGTGCGGACGCAGAATGGCAGGCTCGTCAAGAGCTGCGAAAGTGTCCGACGCTGGCCGCGGTTTCTCGTGCACATCACTTCCCGAGGACTGCTGTTTAATTCTGCTACCATTGCCTTCAGGAGAAGGACTCAGACGCGCGTTAGTTCTGCACTGCGACATTGCAGAGCGTCCGTACGGGATGACTTCCGAAAGCCACTCAAAGAACTAGGCATCATTGAACAGGTGAACGGCATAGAAGCGTATCAAATGTCGCACGTCTGGCTTCTTAACATGAAGACAGATGAGGCCAAAAAGACACTTCTGCACGCTGGCCTACTCTCCGTGAAAGACCAGCCCTGCCTCGTCATCGACCCAGAGAGGCAAGAGGTTCGTCTCAAGGTACATTTGGGTAGCCTTTGACGTCTGCGCAGAGGCTGTACGGCATGCCTCTCGGGAGTACGGTGAAGTTAAAGAGATCATCAGCGACAAGTGGAGAGATGAAGACTTCGAAGGAGTCGAGTCAACCACAAGATTCCTTCAGCTATTACTAAAGGAAGGCGTTACTACGGATCACATACCCCACCAGGTGCGTCTCGGGAGCGGCGCGGCACTGGTGGTCGTGCCAGCAAGAGCGCCGCTGTGCCTGCGTAGCCGGAACACTGGACACATACGTCGCGATTGCAGGGTCTCCAGGTGCGCTGGTTGTCGCGTTTTCGAGCATGAGCAGGTGAACTGTACTCGTTCCTACGCCAGTGCAGCAAGTCGAGCAGCAAACGCCGACCACACTGAATTGCTGATGGGTGAAGAGGAAGCAGAGAGGGCCGCGGCATCGGAGACAGCGGTGGAGGCGTCTCATGCAGTGGCAACCAGCGAGAGAGAGATGGAGACACCTAAGCAAGATACAGATGAAAATGCGGTTATGGGCAGTCCAATGCAACGGCGTTCTACTCAGACGGAAACCCGACACAAGCCTAGCTGAACTGGTCATCAGCGCCGACACTACTTTGGACATGAATACAGACGAAACAACGCCAGTAAAACGACGCCTGAATGACGGAGACGCGGCGTCCCAGCAGCGTCCGACCCAGGAAGATCAAGGGCAGTTGTGAGTATCTGGTTCCAAAAAAATGCCGCCATATCCACGAAGTGAATGATGATGAGTGGGCGAAGCTCCGGATGTAAACCTGGTAAACCATGAATCCTCCGTACATTTTGCCCACTCGATTTTATTGCAACGCTCCCCCTAGCGTACGTCGCCGCACTATATCGAACGATGACACGCGCCATATGTGGCATCATTCCTATTTTATAACACCTCGCATCTTTCATAATCAACTACACGTACCGCCGTCTAGTTTATAACATCTTGCATCTTTTGGACGGACGGAAGGACGGACAGACGGACGGACAGATGGATGGATGGACGGACGGACGGACGGACGGACGGATGGATGGATGGATGGACGGACGGACGGACGGATGGATGGACGGACGGACGGATGGATGGATGGATGGATGGACGGACGGACGGACGGATGGACGGATGGATGGATGGATGGATGGATGGATGGACGGACGGACGGATGGACAGATGGATATGGCTGTACCCTTTAGATCGGGCGGTGGCTAGCGTAAATACTTAGAACTGAACGAGAGGTGGCTACATACAGGGGACGCACAGCCCACGCCTTAAGGAGCTTCGCTCCTAAACGTCTCGGGATGCTGGCCGCCTGCGTTCGCCGTCGCTTTCACGCGGCGGTGATGGGACGACGCCTTGAGCGTTGGCCGGACAGTGGGTTTGGTGTTGGTAAGGTAAGCGTCGTTCACTCGGCTTTTAGATGCGGAGCATCTAATACTCGAGGCTTGTAGTGCGGCGCCGTCCGCAAGCTTCCTCCTCCTTCTTCCACCACCTGTGCATCCCTTCCTCCTCTACACACCGCGCGCGCTTCACTCCTCCACCATCTGTGCACCCTTCCTCCTCTACACACCGCGTGCGCTTCTCCTCTTCACGAACATTCGCTAGCTGTATAATGTAGCGCGCATGCGCCGTCACGCTTCGAGAACATCGGCAGCTGACGCGCGCGCATGCGCCGTCGCGCTTCGAGAACATCGGCAGCTGACGAGCGCATGCGCCGTTGCGCTTCTCCCCCTTCTCGAACATTCGACAGCTGACAGTGCATGCGCCGTCGCGCTGTATATATACTCAAGGTCGGTGCTCGCTCGCTCAGTTGCCGCTCGTCGGTTGGTTTGTACGGCGCGTCGACGTCCAAGGTCGCGGTGAAATGAATTCCAACGAATTCACAAACACAATGATCGACGTCCCTTCGACCAGCGCCGCCCTTTCGCATATGTGTGTACGTGTTCACTCATTTAACACCCCCTCCTACAACCACGTTAACCAATTTAGCCATCGACCCAAGTAAGTCGCAATTTAACACCCCATTTCACAACCAAGTTAACCAATTTAGCCATCGACCCAAGTAAGTCGCACTTTAACACCCCGTTAACCAATTATATGCTCCGCATCCTCCTCAGTGTTCCCCCGAGGGAAGCTGCGGGCAATTTTTTTCTCATTAGATGGCGACGGTTAGATTGGCGACGTTAAATGTACGTGGGCTTTCTGCTAAATGGCGACAAAAGCATGTTTACCGCCAAGTATAGAAGAGGATCTAGACATCATCGCTATGCAGGAAACTGAAGTAGAGAGTGAAGAGCACGCTGAGCGAATGATGCAGCCTTTCACGAGACTGTTTAATGTGTGCCTTTGTCACGCGGTGGGTACGCCTGCAGGGTGCGTCTTGGTAATTCGGCAGAGCCTCAATGCGATAGCGGAGTGTGTAATCATCTGTGAGGCGGGTCGTTTTATTATATGTGGTTTATCCTTACCAAGAGAACAATGGAGAGTGATCTGTCTGTACGCACCCACTGTGACTCAAGATCAAACTGAGTTTTTTGAAAAACTTGATGTGAAATTTGAAATGTGAACGCAAACTAATTTTCACCAGGTATTTCAATTGCGTTTGTTAGAGTATAGATAAATCAAGTTTCAGGCTATACAGATACTCAAACACCACCGTTATAATTGATATGGTGGCGAAGGCTCAGCTAGAGGACGTAGGTGAATGTCTTTTCAGTGGAAAAGGGGTTATGTTTACCCACTTTCAGCGCTCAAGCCATGCTAGACTTGACAGAGTATACGTGTCTTCTGAAATCATCCCTTATTCGTGCCATGATTTACCAGTTACACCTGTTACGTTTAGTGATTGTTTGGTTTCATTCTCAGTGGGTAAACATGAGAGGAATAACAAACATTACTCTTGGGACCTCTGGAAATTTCATGTAAAGCTATTAAAGGATGAAGAGTTTAATCGCATTTTTCTAGAGGGCATAGAAGACTTAGCAAATAGAACACTTGGATCCTGGGGACATAAGTGGTAACTATTTAAACAGACCATTAAACTGAAAGCACTTGAGAGAGCCAATATCCTGAGACATGCTGAAAAAAAGATTGAGATCCCACATACAGTGGGAATCGATAATATGCGAAACATGAATGAGAAGTGGTGATATGTCACTTTAAAATCAGCACAATGTTACGAAGTGGAGGTAAATTATGCCGTACACGACTTCCGTGTCATGATTATCATGTTTGGATGTGTCGTTTACCTTCGTTTTCTATTCACGTCACGTGATACCAAATTTAGTATATGAGGAGCTAGCGAAGCGGCCGCCAGCACGCTATGAGCGTTGTATGTTGTCATGTTCTTACATGACACGCATGTCAGAATGATTTTGTTTGCACTAGTCATATATTTTGTCATTCATTGACGTCCCGTAATACCAAATTTGGTATATGTGGAGCTAGCAAAATGGCCGCGGACGCGTCTTGAAGGACCCAATATACTCCAATGTAGCGTTGACGCGCGCGCATGCTGGGCACAGCGGCGCTACGTTAGCAAAACGCGAGCACTCAATAGTTTGACGCACGGCGCGACCAGCGTCCGTCAGCGGGAAATTGGACACGCGACATTTTGCGCTGATGCGTTGCCCAGACAACTCTGCGTTTCCCTCTTTTCGTGACGGAGGGACGCCGGGCGCGCTGAAACGCGCATGCGTCAAAACAACGCAGTGCGGCGCGCGCCTGCGAGTATATGGCAGGACCGACGCCGGGCGTGGCGACGCCGGCGTGACACGACGAAATGAACACCGGCGAGCACGCACACCACGTCACGTCAAAATGCAGTGGCGCCTTGACTGTGGCATGTAGTCATTTTCTCACACGACATGCATCTCATTAATAGCATCTTTGCTCCAGGCACAGACGTTCGTCATCCATTGGCGTCACGTAATACCGAATTCGGCATATCTGAAGCTAATGAAACGGCCGTGAGCGCATGATCGGTGTGGCATGTATACAGTCATGTTGTTACATGACACGCATGTTGTGATTATTATGTTTAGATGTGTCATTTACCTATGTCGTTCGTTCGTATAATACCAAGTTTGGTAGATGTGAAGCTAGCGAAATGGCCGCGAGCGCACCATGAGCGTAGCATGTAGTCATGTCGTTACATGGCACGCATCTCATGTTTATCATGTTGTGCCAGTATCAAACCTTTGTCATCCATTCGCATCCCGTAATACCAAATTCGGTATGAGTGAAGCTAGGAAAACGGCTGCCAGTGCATCATGAGCGTGGCATGTTAACTTGTCATGTTGTTACATGACATGCATGTCATGATTTTTATGTTAGGGTGTGTCGCTTGTGTTTGCCATGCAATCATGTCATACCATACCAGTTTTGCAACGTGTCATGTGAACGAAACCACCGCAAGAGCTGCAGGACCTTGTAATGCAAATCATGACATATATATCACAATTTTCATGTTATGACTAGACAAATGTATTCTTCATACAGTCATGTTATGTCTTACCAAGTTTGGTACCGATACCTATATCGAAACGACCAGGAGAGCTAAAAGCTGTAGGCAACTATACAGATGGATAGAGAGATACGCTCAAAGTTGCCGAAGTTCGCTAAGAAATGCTTCCCATTTAAAAGAAATTGAAGTGCGCTTGCGTGAAAACTTGCAACAGTTAGTAGTGGAACGATGTACCTAGGCGGGTACATTTTCAGAGAATATAAAGAGAACAAAACAGAAGCTAGAGTTGATAGACCAAGAACGATACCGCGGAGCGTTGAATTGAGCTCAAGCAGAAAACTTGATAGCGAAAGAAATGCCAACTAAACGAGCTCTTAGGGCTGTGAAAAGACTTGCCTGTAAAAGTGAAATAAGAGAAGTAAAATATAAAGGAACAAGGTACCATACAAAAGAAGCAATAGCCGGTGTGTTTTTCGAACATTACAAAGAGTTATTCACACCAACCAGTGTACACGCAGATCGCTTTAATAGTGCTTTCATTTCAATATTGCCAAGACTTGATGACAAAAGGAAGGAAATTTTAGAATTGCCTATAACAGAGCAAGAACTTGAAAAAGCAATTGATCTATTAAACAATGATAGGTCTTTAGGACCTGATGGCCCGAGTGCTGCAGTATACAAGAAATTCAAAGATGTAATTTCACCTATTTTAAAGGAGGTATTCAACGAGGCTTTTAAATGTAAACAACTTCCACGCTCATTCTTGTCAGCCCACACGGTTTTAACACCTAAAACAGAAGATCCCACAAAGTTCATACGTGATACTGAATATAGACCAATTAGCCTAACTAATATTGACTATAAAATATTTATGAAAATAATGGCCAGAAGACTCCAGACAGTTATGACAAAACTTGTTGGCTCCCACCAAGCTTGTGGAATAAAAGGAAGAAAAATCATGACCAACATAAACATAGCACGATAAATCCTAGAGAGTTGCGAAGTTATGCATCTCAATGTTAGCATGCTTCAAATTGGCCTCGAAAAGGCATTAGATCGCATGCTGCACGACTTGCACTTATCGTTATTCGAGCACATGAACGTATGAAGTTTGATTAGCGATGGAAAGCGCATGGCTTACACAGGATGCACGACGAGATTGGTAATAAACAAAACTGCGGGTGAGCGTATACCTGTGCTGCAGTCAGTGAGACAGGGGTGCCCGCTATCGCCCTTGCTTTTTCTTATTTTTATTGAGCCTTTCTGTTTAAGCGTAATTAATAACAGTGCAATAAATGGCTTTAAATTGCATGAAGCTGAGGTTAGCCTCCTTGCATACGCAGACGACATTGCAGTTTTCAGTACAAACTATGAGAGTACTATAATGCACGCTGTAAATGCCGTGAAAACTTTCTGCCAGGTGAGTGGTAGTTCCGTGAACTGGAATAAGTGCCTTGGCTTCTGGCATGGGGAATGGGACGTCACACCAAGAATATTTCTAAAGATTAAATTGCAGGAAACACCAGTATAGTACTTAGGAGTGCCGCTAGAGTTCTATCACAACAGTGAACCATATTGGAAAAAAAACACACACAGGCATTGCGCAATGATGTAGAAAAATGGAAAGCTTGGGGTATTTCAATATTCGCACGGGCCACAACATGCAACTTGTTTCTGGTGAGCAAGCTGTGGTACGTAATGCAGGTTTCGCACTGCAGTAAAATAAGTCTACAGAAAATACACAGAGTATTTGCAATTTTCATTTGGAGCTCTGTCTGGGAAAGATCAAGCCACACAAACTTCTTCAGCAATGTTCGAGATGGCGGGCTCGGATTAGTTCTTTTGTACATAAGATAACTTATCAACTGTTTCCTTTTTCTACGTGATGTAGATAACCCTTTTTTGAGAACTGTTACACAACTAAGGTTATCTAGAGTGCTGCCGGGATTTCTCGTATCGATATCAAATGTGCAAGGACCAATACAAGGATATTTAAAGGAAGTTGTTTCATCATTCCACTTTTTATCAGAGAAATTTTCGTTAAAGTGTCTGACTGAAGTATCACGTAAAAAATTGTATCAAGACTTTGTCGATGTTTTACTGCCTGCTATTGTACCATCAGCTATATTCTGCAGGCCCAAGACAGGATGTTCTGAAACATGTTAAAAGAATGCTTGTAGTGCCAGGGGTCAAAATGTTTTTCTTTAAGTTACATACTGGTACCTTACCAGTTAAAACACGGTTGCAGGATAGGGGAATATTCGTCCCATGGACCACACATTGCCACTTGTGTGTAGTAAACCGGAAACAATTGAACACGTGTTTATAGATTGCTGGAGCGAGGTCTTATTCTGGGAGATATTGCAGAGAACCTCAAAAAAAGAATTACCGTTAAGTCTACACAGCATCCGTTTTCTCTCAGTTAAAAACAAAGCAGGCATACCTTATGATCTAATCTTGCTTCTGGGCCTGCACAGCATATGGAAAACTCGATGTGCCTTTAAAAACGCGGATGTAGAATTGCTATCTGTGCGCCAATATTTTTGCAAATCTGTGTGCCATTTTCTTGAAGTGCTGAAGGACTAAGAGGATGTACCAGAGTGGATTGTGCACATTGAGCCATTGTTACGAATACCCAAGTATTGATCAATAGTCAGCTAAGAACTGACGGTACCTTAATGAATTTTGAGGCTGTATTTTGTGATGAACTTGTATTTTGATCAATATGTAAATATGTGAAATGTGAACAGTCATGATATGCAAGACATTAAAGAAAAAAAAAACGGCGTGGCTCAATGGTAGAATACTGGGCTGGCACATAAGGAACCCGGGTTCGAAGCCGATTGTCTCCTAGGTGCTTTTTTTTATTTAACAAGCTTTTCTTTCTTATTTCGTGCAATAGTGGTTACGGACCCCGACGGCGGCGGTGAACAACTATAGCGCCGCACACGACCCATGTCATGATCTCATAACAGCTTTTCCTGTGAGACGAACCGCTGAACAGTACCGCGAATACTATCGCTACAAAAGATTTATTTTGCTATACAAAGTTCGTATGGGATCCAATCGTAGGATTGCGCGTATTCATCTCTGCGATCATGTCTCGGGTACAAAGCACTCGTTCGGCATGAAGAGTGTTCTCAGACGCAATTATGATAAAAATAGATTCACAGCGCACACAACGAAATAGTAGCATAGAGAAAGCACAACACACAACAAAACGTCGTGGTCTCACCCACAACGACTTCATGATTGCGACGAAAGCAAGCAGTGATCGAGCGTTAGGAGAGAGCAGCTCTCCGAGTGCTGCTATCTTCCGCATCTGTGGGAGACGTCTCGCCCTGCAAGTGGTGACATCAGCATTCTGGCCGCAGGTTTTGTAGCTTAATGGCTAAAGCACCGGGTGTTTATTTTCGTGGGCCAGGTGTCGATAGATCGATTCCCGGTGGAAGAACTTTCTGATGTTTTTCTTTCTCATTTCTTAGCGTTCATCTTATCAACGTTTTATCCATCACTGAAATATGTCACTAAAGTCTTGGTGCATTCCAGCATAAAACATGTCAATCATTTCTGTAACAGGTCAGTTGGCAGAAGCTGTGAGAAACACACTAAAGTTTCATTGGCAACCATCGGTGTAAAATTCAGGTACGACTGGGTGGGTGAACCGCACTTGCCGCACCATACTACCGAGTTCCACCAACACCAGGCACTGTGGCAATTTATAAGAACAGAGAAATGGCCAGCCTCAATAAAGAAATGTTATGAGTTTATTCACCTTGAATATACACATAAGATAAAATGCCCACACAGGGACCTTGTTCATACTGAAAACGCTTTCAAGACATGAACTTAGTGAACAATACATGTGAAAAAAAGTATCATTCTGGGCTCTTGGCTGTCATTGAAGCAACAACTCGGCTCAAATAACTGTAAGCATGAGAAACATGATAAAAATAAGGACCAAAATCAATTACACGCTGCAAACAAAATGTTGCATCTCACATATGTGCACAGCATGGCAGCTGATGCCATGACTATATGTCATATCCAAAAATACAAGCATGACTAGATGCAGTTTTACACAAAATGTTCACACTGGATACTTTGGGTAGTCATTAAAATTAGCACCGTAGTTAAGGACACTTCAAAACGATTTATTTTTGGCTTGAATATTTACTGTATGATCTGGGGTCATAAATCATGCCAGCAATCATCAATGTCGCACAAGCAAAGCTTCAAACTCTGTCACATGAACTTAAAATGCCAGCAGTCATTAACTCTTTACAAGCAACAAGAAATGCTTGAGTTCAAAGTGTAGCAATCCAACATGTTAATGATGGTGTTCCAACACCCAGGCATCACCAAATTTTGGTTTTTTTTCTTCATGATTCATCTCATACCCATTTATTTCGCCTCAACACAGGGTAACATAACTAGAACAAAATAACCTAGGCTAGCTACCATGGACAACAGACATGGATGCAGTCATTAGGAGTCAGCTACTAAACAGAAGAAACTTGGCATTAAGTCATGCTGTTGCCCTGACTCGTGAGTGTCGTACAAAAACTGGCA
This sequence comes from Rhipicephalus microplus, assembly GCF_043290135.1. Classification (NCBI taxonomy): domain Eukaryota; kingdom Metazoa; phylum Arthropoda; class Arachnida; order Ixodida; family Ixodidae; genus Rhipicephalus; species Rhipicephalus microplus. The sequence continues at coordinate 20,247,741 of NC_134701.1, read as the reverse complement.
TTGCAGGTTCACGCAAAAATCACGAAATGCCTGTTTCTGGCCGAATGGAGTTGATTGGCACAACTCGTATGAATCCAAACATTGCAGCGATACAAGTAAAAAGCAGCATTCTTTCTTTGTGGCTTTTAATAGCTGCACGCAGTAGTACACTTCGAAGCAACACTTTAGTTTGCCCTGCCAAAATTTAACTGTTCATGGTCACACACATACATAAAAAATTAGCATGAAATACCAAAAGCCATAGGAGAAAAACAATACAAAGATATCATAATTTTATAAACATTGCATTCATGAAGTGAAACAATCATATGACAGAAACCAGGTGCTAAAGTGGTGCAAATAAAGCAAATGACAATGACAAATACCACAAAGCAAACAGCAACAGCTTATTGCCATTTCCCCTGCAACTAAATTGCTTTGTAATGCAAGAGATTGTTTTCAGGATATCCATTTATGGCCATGACATGAAGAGCATCACTATCCATATTTACAAACAACGTGAAGTAAACACTGACAAGAATTCACACAGGACTGAAGCTGGTCGTGCGTGAATTCTTGTCAGTGTTTAGTTCGAGCTGTTTGCAAATATGGATATGTACAAACTGGTTTGTGTTCACTACCATTTAAATCACTCCAAGTGACCTTTCTTTGCTGTTCTCTTGTACGGCCACGCATGATTGCGCATTTGTCATTTGATCGAATGACATGAGACTAGTTAAAGTCATATGGAATACATATTTCACATTTTTTGAGAGAGCATCAGCTGACATCAGAGAAATTACACTGCATTACCACTTGCAATCTTTGTTCATTGTGTGTACTACACGTGATTACAGACTAATGCGTAGACACCCTGGAATGCAATTTGGCCACAACAAAAGCTGATATAGTTAAACCTGCTTATAACGAACCTCCATATAATAAATTCCTATAAATAACAAAGTTTTTTGATTAGTCGCCATTAATACATAGAAGTACTTGTATTTAAGACCTCTATGTAACAAGGTAACCACTGAAGACATCCTTGATATAAAAAATTTTCGCCACGAACAAACTAAGAATTTTGACCTAGATTTTGTCATTTTGGCACAAGAGCCTATATCTTCCACCTTTGCCCTGCCGCCGAGGAAGCACAAAGTGGTGGCGGCGCGCCCGGCGTGCTCATTATTGCACGCAGTGGTGTGCAAGGAGGGAGTGAGCGAAAAAAAATGTGTCGAATAAAAAATCAGTGCCCATTGCAATGTCTGACACAAAACACACATGTTCTTGGTAAGAGTGCTGTGGTCTGTTAGTCGGAGGCGGAGTAACCAGTGTCGCGAAAAATTTACAGGGTGAATGAATACAGAAAAATACAGCACAAGTGAATTGCTGATACGTGGTCAGACAGCTGCAATACGTCATAGTCAACCACAAGTGAGTGTGCAGCAGACACATTGACGGTTCTACCTCAACTTATGCAGAGACTGGTAATGCTGCTGCCATATGTCACATTTTCCAAAGGCTGTTTAAAATACTCTTCTCACAACAACCTCTTAACGTGAAACGAGTGACAGAAACAAGGAACACTGGTGACTACACCGAAGCCAGCTTTCATTGAAGAAGAAATAACACTGAAAGGCACAATAAACACGAATTCCAAGCCCGCCATCATCTATTTATACTAAAGCAGGCATAAAAAGACTACAACCAGCAAATGTGATCAGAAAGGCGATCCCATGTAGCACGAAATATTGGGGACAACTTCTAATGGGCATTACTTGCTACAATGCAGCTGGTAATCTCCAATAGGCACATACACCTCTGCAAAGCAGCCTGCAGAGGTGGTATACAGATTCACAGTTTTATTTCAACAGCACCAAGAAAAGATATGCTTCTCCCACTTGGTGCTCCTTTGCTTTCACTCAAGTTGTGCACCAAAGCTTACTGTACACTGTCCCATAATTTGTGTTCTGTGTGTGTATCCTGGCTTATTAAAAAAAAAAATCCTGCCCCTTCAGTCTATCATCGTTCCCAATCTAATTTGGAGACATAACCCCTAAAACAAAATTTTTTATTAGTTGGTCAACTCAACAAAACTTGCTACTACTTCACTTTTTCCTTCAGATTCCCAGTCTCAAAGTAAACTTTTATTGCATATTTCTTACGCTGTTTCTTGGCAACTTCATTTTGTGAAACACAAAAATGAAGTATGTGGCAAAACCACCAGTGAGCTCATCTAGCTGATGATGCAACTTTGATTGTTTTAAATTAGCTTCGAAAGTAATTAACTGCTGGAGTTTAACATCCCAATACCACCATATGATTATGAGATGCAACTTTGTAAAAAAACAGGAGCAAATATGAGAGCAATTTTTTGCTTCATACACTTAACGATTAAATCAAATTATGATTTGGTGAACAACATTATAAGAACATAAATAACATCAGCGGCTAGACCAAGTGCCAAGAATTTTGTCACATTTTCCATTTTTTCATTTGGCAAAGAAACATTGCCAAAAATTCCCTTAAGAATTGTGCTAAGAAAATGTTGTAGACAAGGCATATATTTTAATTGAATGCAGCTTTTAAAAATTAACATCAGACACTTGGAATCTGAAAAAAAAAAAACTTAAGTGTGTTCAATTTTATTCTGTTCAAAAAAATTATTAAAAAAAAAGATTTTTCAAGATTTTTACATCTTCCTTTAAGTCCAGATGAACCATGCAAGACATAACTGGAAACAATAAGCAAGAACAGCAGCAGCTGAAAAGGACCCTGCAATACTTTTTGATAATGATCAGAAAATGCTGTTCATGAGTAGTCGGGGCTTCTATAACAATGTGAGCCAAAGACTATAGCGAAGCACGCAGCATGGAATTTAAATATAACCGTTAGTGGTCCATTTTTGGACCCTGCCCGACAATGCAACACGGCCACAACAGTCTGGTCAGGCGCTGCTTCACAACTTCTTCGGAGGTTTATTCACGTGCATATATGTATATTTTTCTCGCTGCAAAATGAGAGATCACCAATTGATTAAGTAAACTTGTGCTAACTGAGGTCTGCTTTCTACAGCTTCAGACTGAAATAAATGGAAGTTAGGTAGATGTTCTGAACTGCAAAGGGTGAAGTTTCAAAGTGAGCTAGGAATCACTCATTCGTGCCTGAAAAATAATGCCATAGATGCGTTCTGTCTTATGATGTGAATTGGCTTAAGACCACTTCACTTAAAGCCATTGCACCCAGCGTTCGTCCATGTGTGCCACGTTATTGTGTATTTGCTGGTACTCCATCTTTGAAGTCCACTGGCTGATTTGAGCATCACAAGCTAGTATATATCGGGGATGCTGCAATGTGCCTGCACTGCGCTCTGTCATAGTGGAATTACACACGACGTGGAATTACACCAGAGCACTAGCAGTCACACTGATAGTGAGGCCCACATTAAAAAAAAAAGAGAGAGAGAGAGAAAGGAGAGTGCTCTGCGTCATGACATGTGTCGCTGCTACCTTGAGTGGCTGTCAGTGTGCTTGCTGCAAACGAAATAGAGAGAGAGTGTGTGAAGTGGGTGACTAATCTTTGCAACTCTGTTCGTACTTAACAAATTCTAAAATTTTTTGCAGCATTTGATTACTGAGCCAATAAACTCCGATATTGAGGCCATCTGATGATTACCTAAAAAAAAAAAGGTAGTGCAGGCCCCCCCCCCCCCCCCTTAAAAACACACGTCAATATACTAAAGGCTGTAGACAAAACTCCTGTTAGGCAAAGCATTCCAATAGTTGCACCACACATTACAGTCGTATGCCTGTAATCATGCATATTTTGAATTATTTTACAGCGGCAGGAAATGACAAGAGTTGTCTTACAAGGATGCATGCAAGGTCATCATGCACACCAGCCATGCTCATCAAAGGGTTTACAGACAGTCAGGTAAAATTATATCAGAATAGTACAGAAAATTAACTGGCAGCGAATCATAACAAAAGCATGAGAGGCAAGGAGAAGGAATAGGAATAGCCCAGAAACTACTTTTGTTCAATAGCTGGCCCGTCACTTTGTAAAACTGTCAGACTGTGAACTATCCATGCACCTTAGCAAGCAAAAAAAAAAAAACCTACATGTGGATGCTATCATTATATAACCTGTTTCTGCAATTACTTTTCAATATAAGAACAGAAGGTTCACTAAAAAATAATCATTGCTGACCAAAGGAGCTGGAAAAGCAATAGTTACATAGCTATCAATGACTTTCAGCACTTTGGATCTGTTAAACTGCAGAATCCATGTCGATAAAATGTAAAGCACAGGTTTTTTTTAATAAGAAATCTGCCTTGAGCTGGCATCATGAAAAATAGGTCCAGAGTGTATTATTATTAATAATAGTTTGTGTTTAACATCTCCAAACCAAGATATGATCATTAGAGACGCCATAGTCGAGGGCTCCAGAAATTTTGACCACCTGAGGTTTTATAATAAGCATTTAAATCCAAGTACACAGGCCTTCAGCATTTTCGTCTTCATAAAAAATGCGGGTACCATGGCTCAAAATACTCTACCGTAATATTCCAGTATATATAAGTTTCTTCATAGCACAGTGTGGGAAAATGTCTATGTTACCAGAGGAAAGCGCTAAAAGGAGTAACGACACGAACCTTAGAAGTGTTTCTACTGTAGTTCTAAATAAAGGTGCCGGTGTTGAGAACCTTAAAAAAAATTTTGTGATGCTTTGGAGTGCCTTAAATATGTTTTTTAATGCTCCAAGCCTAATGAATCACTTGTGCTTTTTATACCGAGAGGACTGTTTCACAGTTACTTGTAAACACAGTTTGATGCTGGTCATATAGATGTACTCATGATGTACTAGCAGCAGTTCTGTCATCTGCTGTCACTTGCATCGGGTACTTGTAAACAGGAATCAGTGACTATGGCGGCAATTTTGGCAACACGAAGGACGGAGAATTCACAATGCCAACGAACTGTGTCAACTCATCATGATCATGCCCACTGCGGTGAAAATGGCTTTCTGATGCTTGGAGAGAAAAACTTTAAAAAATCAAAGCAATGTATATACACATCATGGCTATGCTGTATGGAAAGTGTTAACACTTTATGCCAAGCAAATGAAAAATGCCCCTTTTCTTATGCCTCAAAAATTGCGTCAGTACTCTAACTCTTTGTGGCCCATTGTCGGGCCCCTCCCGACAATGCAACATGGCTGCAGCAATTAGTTTTCATGACCATATGCTGCCAAAATATTGCTGACACTTGAACAGAATATCAACTGCGAAAATGAACATCTAAGGAGGTTTTGTTGCATAGCTGTTGCCTTTCCTTTTATGGTGCACAGACTACAGAATCATTTTCGAACCACACTGACCAGGAACTTGGTAAAAGTTCGGGACTGCATAAAGCCAAGCTTTGCCTTTAAGAGTGTAGTGTTAGAGAGTTGTGGGGCCCCATGCGCACCACTTTCTAATTTGTCTGAGCTGCTTTGCTTCTTGATGACTGTGCTTTCAGGAAAAGAAGGTGCATGACATGACCACTCCACACAGTGCCAGGGCGTCTTCTGATGATGCGAAATACCCACTATCCCCAATTTTCAAAGAGCCTAATACATAGATGTAAGGCAATATGTGCCATTCCATAGTTTCTGGTGCTGTGGCAGACATTGAATTACGGGTGAGCCCTTAGTATTAAGTAAGAAACTGTAAATCACCCAGTGGCCATGCAATTCACGCAATGTGATTTTAGACTTCAGTCACACAACACTTGCATAGCTGCAGCCATTGACTCCTCACCGGACATGCCTGCGTAGGGTCTTTATCCAAACGAGATTTCAGGCACTAGTGTCGCGCTGTGGTAGAATAACTGACTGCTTTGCAGAACACCTCGCTTCGATTCTGGCTGGTACCCTATTTCTTAACAGTACGTTATGTTGGGCTAGTTGGTACATATTAGGCTGAAATACGTGGCGCAAGGGTGACAAAGAAAAAAAAAAGAGACGAGACAGAAAGAGCGCCATTCACAATATATAGGCTCTTGGAGGACATGAGCAGACCATTTCATTCACCGCACGTGCAGGCATGAAGATTTTGATGATGTAATAACCGATTATTGCAATCATGATATCTGGGAACCAGCAACAAACAGATATGCCTAATGTAAAGACGTCGAAAAAAACCAAACACACCCGGCGCTCTTTCTGTCTCGTCTCTTTTTTTTTTCTTTGTCAACCTTGCGCCACGTATTTCAACCCTATTTCTTATTCTTTGACTTCAAGATTTTTCGCTTATGGATTACGCTGACAACGAATCTTCTGCAACAAGAGCTCCTCAACGTTATCGCATTAACAAGCAAAATTTGGGACAACAAGATGTGTTCTAGAAGTCTAAGCAGTGGTTAAAAAAATCAAGATTTTATTTAAAAGGCTTCTCAGTCTTTCCATAGCGTTTTGGTGAAAGTAATAGTTCATACCACTCTATTCATACCACTGCAGTATAAGATGTGTGCTTACACAATAGCATTTCCAATGATTCTGCACTGTCCTTACTTTCTGGATGCCACAGCAGCTTTTGCACCTCGTGCCATCTGGTCCAAAACAGTACCGTTGCAGTGCATGCTACTTCTCAACTAAATATTGAGCTTTACCAATAATTTGAAGTTTTTCAAGAGGATGTAAAACAAGAGCCGTTCGAAGTCTTCTCCTTGGCAACGTTAACAAAAGAGCTGCAGCAGATGCCTTAGATTGGGAGTTTCACGAAACTCCATGGGGATATTCATATGATTAGCAAGGTTTGACCCAAGGAATTTTGTTGCAACTGCTTGATAGATTTAATTGTCCATTCCTTTCACTGCTTCGCACGTTTTTGAGAATTTCTCGGTTACATTTTCTTTACTCAAAGCTAACCATAAGATAAATTTCATTTTAAACAAGTTTAATATTGTGCCTGTGTACAGCCAGGCAAAATCATAGCACCAATATTATTGGGAATTTCAGTTTAGGTGAGTCTCATTTATCTGTAGTCTACTGTGTGTTTTTCTTAATAATTGTTTGGCTTATTTTTTTATAAACAGTTGAGTTTCCTTAATAGAGCTCTGCACAGTTTTTTCAGCTGCAAAAGAAATGTGAAGTTACTTCACTATCACACAATCACAGATATCTAGCAGTGCTACGAAAAGTTACCTCAAATCAACTATTTTATATAGCTGGAGGCAGTTGACGCTGGAACACCGAGTGCTAAGACTGTGCAAACAAAACATTGGGAGCAGAAAAACTAAATGCCACAATCAGACAAGCTAGCAAGTATTGCTTGCATTAATGTTATGTGGCACACACAATACATGCAATGGACTGGCTCTGGGTCAGTATTACTGTGAGTAGGACAAAGCAGTGTGCTTGGCTGTACCCTCCCAGTTCAATGAGTGACGCTCCTGGCCATGTGGCAATGGTGTGCATAGCAGACCAGTGAGCTAACCAAACACAGAGGAAGAGCAGCCTGTTGCTCAAGTCATAGACATCAGAAGAGTAACAGCCCTTTCAGACCTCGAGGATGCTCTGTGTCAAAGAAGTATCACAAAAGAGAGCTGCTTGCAGTGTTCTCGTACTACGAAGCCAGCTGCTACGTCCGTGCCCAACTGCAACAGCGATTGTCCGTCTTGCAGTTACCACTGTGGAGGAGCTGCCCGATCAATCGATAGTGCACAGTGCAGCTGCTTATGCTGGGCCCAGTACCTACGTTATCACTGGAGTGGCCTGAGATGCAGGCAAGATGGCTTGCTGGCCAGCCGAGCTCGCGGTTAGTCCGGCAACAGAGGAAGAAGGGAGGGGTTGTGCCTGTCAGCCATGTCTCTCTCTCCTCAGACTGAGGTGCCGTCGGCGGGGAAAAAGTAAAGGCGCGTTGCCGGATCAGCCGTCCTTCACGGGGGAAAGAGAGAGCGACAGTCAGGGTGCACCATCTATCAAAAAGGGCTGCAGAAGGGCCGGCATGCGACAAGAGCTCTTTTTTGAAGCGCTCTCCTCTGTACATGGCAAAACAAGTAACCCGCACAATTGGCAAGAAAATACCAGGTATAGAGCACAAACAATATTTAGACACCCCCAAAGTCGCCTATGCAATTTCTGTGCAATGCATTTAAGAATGTTTTTGGTGCAGAAGTATGCTGCGTAAACACTGAAACTATGCCTTTCACTTGCCGCGTATGTTTTAGCTGTGGTTATATCATTAAACACTTATCAATTGCACAACGTATGACAAACATCCACGTGTGTGTAGTGAAGCTATAGTTTGGGCAGCACTGAAATATTTATCCTGCTATAATTTACCCTCAGATAGCCAAACTACTTTGCAATTATTAAAAGCATAAATTGCTGACTGAATGGCTATAGCATGAATGGCTATAATTAGTGTGCCAGAAGGTGATGGTATAAAAGAGCTGCCATGAAAAGGCATGTTATTTCGGAAAGTTGTGAATATCATCCCAGAGCATCCAGATCATGCAAAGAAGGCGTGACCTCAAAATGGCTTTTGTGGTGACAGCCTCGTGGTCAAAATGTGTCACAGCAGATGGAAGACTGCTGACACCTAAATTGGACTGTACATCCACTCATACACTGTGCGAGCATGTACGCTACAAAGAGGATTAAAAGGCAGATACACACAAGATTCGCCGCCGAGAACCTTTCCTTTTGAAGAAGCTCTCGACAATGTCAACACTCTATAAACAGTTCTTAAATCAAGGTATCTATCACACCTCTCAGCCTCATGAGTACGAACAGTGAACCAACTTTGATGCTTTTATTAGAAGTCATGAATTTATGCAAGTGCAATATTACTTTGTCATGACTCGGTATGACAAAACACGCAATAAAAAAAAAACTATTTACACACTAGAAACACTGAATACATCTGGCATAAGTTGTAACGGTGTAAGGAAATAGCCTTGACAACACAAATGGTATTGTAACATGCCTGTGTTTAAACACAATGACTGCAAAACTGCAATGCTTTAGACAGACATTAGAAAATCATAACTACAGTAGACTCTCAGTAAATGGAACCCAAAGGGACCAGGAAAATGTTCTATTTAACAGGAGTTCCATTTACTGAAAAGTGAACATAGATGCGGAATATAAATGCAAAAACCAAGCATTGCTGAGGCAATAGTTCTATTTAAGCAGTAGTTCTGTTTAACAGATTTCCATTTACTCAGAGTCTACTGTATAAAATTTGCAGTCATTATGAATAACACATTGCATAAGTTCACCACTCTACTCAGCAGCTGCTAATAGGTCTCCAAGTGTGCAAAAGATGAAGAATGTTTTTAATTTACGTAAATCACCCTTTGGAAGCTACACTGTTTAGCACAACCACGAAACTGTAGTAGACATCAGATGTCTTCTCTAAGTCAGTATTTTATACAACATCAACACTGTTGACACACGACAGCCCTTGTTTGGCCACACTTTGATGGGGGCACGCAAGGACTGACAGAAAGCAGCACTGAGCCAGGTGATGAAGGATACCCACCCACAGGCTACACCCATCTATGGCAATGGCTATTCATTGGCTGGGGTGGATGGCTTTTCCACAGGTGTGGCTTCAAGCAGAGAGAGGGAAGTTCCCGGCCTGTGTTAGGTCACAGAAGGAAGCATATGTGTTAGTCAGAAATGGGTTCGTAGCAGTCCTTGAGGAATTCATTCCAAGGATTCTCACGAGGATGTGTATAGCTCGAAGGCAAGCACTGCTTGTTATGCACAAACTACATAAATGGTTTGCTGCTTGACTGCTAATGCAAAAACGAAAGGCAAGAAGGGGAAGATAGAAGGTTGCAATAAGAAATTCGTAAACAGGGTGCTGGAGCCAACGTTTTGACAAGTGGATAACTGTGAATCATCATCTTGGTCTAAACAAAATTTCTTGACTTTGACCCATGTTGAAAAGCACCATGTTGAAAAACATGTAGGCATACAAACGAAATTTAGGCATTTTACTTATAACGCACTGTGGGATTTCAAGGACCACTAAGAACCCTGAAGTTTCCAAGCAGCACAAGCATAGCGAGAACGGGCAGTGCAGCAGAGGAGCTCGCAAGGTGACCAAAGGCCGACGGAAGGCATAAGCAACATGAGGAAGCCATTCATGCATTTTAGTGAAATACAACTTGCAGATAAAAGAATATGTTCCCTTGTGTAACAGAGTTGAAAGTAGAGTGCATAAGTTAGAGTGTCTCATCGATGCTACCTCTGTTTCAGTCCTTTCTTGCATGAAACAGAAATGTTGGCTGTATATCGTGAAAGGATGAAAATTCATTTTTATTTAAAGGGACTGTCTACCACTCAAAAAAATTTTTGATAGTGGCAGAAATTAGAAGTTTGATTGTAACATTAGCACCAACGAGGATGTCTGCATCTAAGAAACAAAGGCAATTACATTTTTAGTTTCTCTCTGAAACTATGACTGCTAGCACCACCTAACAGTTGTGTTGTTCAACCGTTTGGTAGAAGCAAAAGAAGCTATTATAGATAGACTTGTTTTGTTTGAGATCAAATATGTATAACTTTAAGTTGTATTTTATGAAGTTTAGACAGCTTTCCTTTATGTCAGAGAGCAATGTTAGCTTTTTTTCTCTCACATTCAAAAAGGCCCAGCGACACTGCCCCATTCACCTGATTGCCTGTCTACGGGCTATGCCGAAGAAACATCAGCACAGCATCTGGTGCAGTAACTGACGTCACAGAATTCTTGAATCATAAGCCCAAGTTCTCTTCTGTTAAAATCACTTTGCGACTCGGTCGACTCAAGGGGTTCTACTACAACGAAGATTTTGCCTACAGGTAGCGCTTCACCAGGGCGCCCATGTTGGCTGTCATATTGCATATGCAACACAAAACACCTAATCATAACTATTGAAAAACAGCAATGACATTATATTCTTCTCTAAAGCACATCTAACGTTTGTCTCAGTCACACGTTTAGCATGGCTGGAACCACTACAGGTTATTACATGACGCTGGGGTACTAGTGTTGCAGGAACATCCCAAACTTTCTACTAAACTGTGGTCGTTTCTCAGGCTGACTGAACGAAGGTTCAAAGAATGTGATAACACTTTATTTGACTAGCACTAAATAGCCATTATAATAATCAATTTATTAAAAGACAAGTCTAATTAGGCCTGCAGAAATTGCGTGTGGTTCCAGTTTTTTATCTTAATCGACACAATGATTGTTATCGCGTGCAGTAACCCCTGTTGCAAGTGCCTCTACACCAATCAGCAAATACAAAACGTAGATCTAAAATTCTGTTTTAAAAATTTCTACTTACGTTTCAGACAAACTGCTGCAAAGTTGGTTTTCAGAAGGTGTGCTTTCTATTGCGACACAAGACATAAAGACAATGAATCGTGGTAGACAATCCTTTTAAATGCTTCTCATAACGTACCAGTGCACCTTTCCAACACTGCGCAATAGCTCAATCAAATAAGGCGTACTAGCCACAAATTATTAGTGGAATTTCTCATCACAATAGCCACCTTTCCACTTTTTGTGTCACAATACAAGCAGACACTACTGTTTGTTGAACATACTGGCTTGCAAAAAAGTCACCTCTACAATTATCAAGAGGATCAATTTTCAGAAATATCGAGCAAGGCACAATGACAGCAGTAACTTGTGCCTGCAAATCGCACCAGCTGCTTGCTGATAAGGGCTTCATAAAACACAACTGCACTGAGCCTTCAGTAAATAGCTCCCACTAAAATGAGTCACTCTTGTTACTGTTCGTCTTTTGAGACATTAGGCCTGACTCATGTTTGATTCTGATATATATTTACTGCTCATTTAGAACACAGCCCGATCCTCTCATCTATTGCTCACTGATGCAAGCAATGGTAACAATAAAGGGCACATCTAATAGAACAAAGTGTGCACTGTTATATTCTTGAATGTCCTACCATAGCAAGACTGTCATCCCTCAACTATTTACTTGGGGTGGGCGAATATTCGAAAGTTTCGAATATTCGCCGAATACTACATTTCAAATATTTGTATTCGATTCAATAACCACATATTCAAAAATTTCGAATATTCGAACTAACTTGAATATTCCTCCGATATTCCATGTTCACAAATAATTGTTCGCATATGTCACTGTCAAGAACTTGCAAGTTTGCGCATTTGCGATAAGAGCCTTAGTAGAGCATGCAGTGAATACTACGACTTCGGCGTGTGTGCGGTGATGCCTGCATGGAAATTTATGGGAGCGTGACCACAGCTACCAATGAATGCGGCGGCACGTCATCGCGGCAAACCTACCAACCATAAACAGTCAATTAATCTAAATTGTGTATTACCTATACGGCAGTACATGTGGCTTAGCAGTTTAGCGCACGCCATCCACTCCCGAGTCCTTGTGCGTGGGACTGCAACGTGAAACTGCAAGTGCGGATCGCTCGTGTAAACGAAGGCAACTCTCCGCTGCCGCATAGGCTCGACAAAACAGTCCTCACACCTTTGCAAAAGGACCCCGCGCAGTAATCAAAGTGTTCCACTCGAAGAAGTGGTCCACGAAGTGGTCCAGGTAACTAACACAATAGTTCCGGTGAAAGGCACACCATTCTCCCCACCAAAGGATAAGCATGCGCGCGCGCAAGCATCTACCCCCGCCCCCATCTGCAGGCAAAGCATGCGTGGGAGATAAGCACGCATTGGCACATCTCGACAAGCTGTGTGCCGAGTGCGGGCGGCTTTTTTTTCTTTCTTGAGTTTTCGCATAGATACGTATATGTACACGGTGCATAATTGTGGTGGCGGCGGCGACTGTGAAAACCAGCCGAGACTGTCCTATCACAATCCAAATATCTCTACTCAAGGGCTAATGCACGCGTATACGTTACAGGGTGCAGCGCTGATAGAGTGAGCTTAGTAGGCGATGCACTGCATGCAATTAGCTAGGGGCGTGCTCAGCTTGACATACGATGGTAACGCGTTTCAGGTATAGCCACGCCAGTTTTCGCTAATGAATCGCTGTACAAATGCACACACACATGTCAAAGCCTGACGAGCCATCCATCAGCTGTGCCGCTACATCAGCATGTATACTCTCTTCATAGTTCTGGAATGATTCAAGGTAGTGCATATGGTCGTGCGAATGAGCTGCAGTGTTTTTCGCGCAATGGCAAACATAGAAAAGGTCATGCACTTTTGATACCGTAACAATAGCGTCATCACACATAGTTCTTCTTTGCTAACGACGGTGCACAAAAGGTGATAGACGGATTAAGACGTAGTTCCACTGCGTTCCCGACCGTGTCTTTGAAAATTTGTAGAATGTGCATCGCGCTCGTGCGGTTACGTCTCCTGCAATCGACCCTTTATTACACCGTTGCTGCGATCTCGCTCTTTTGCCAATGTCAGTTTACCGCCGTCGGCAGCCAGTGCGCCGAAGGGGCTTGCGATGCCGCGAAATAGTGCCCTCGCTGTTGACAAAAAAGCATACTTGGGGCGTCTTTTTATCACACATCAGTAATCATCAATCGCGCGCTTACTTCGCGTTATCGCTGCGAGGCCAGTACACTTCAGTCACCGTGCTGCTATCAGTGCAACACAGCATTCTTGATCGAAAAATGGCGAGCGCGCATTCCTCGAGAAAGGCAACTGAAGCAAACGAGATAACGAGTATTGCTGTGTAGTTGGAGAACACTCCAAGTACTCTTATTGGCCTTAATAGCTTGACCCATGAGAACACAGGAAAAATCTAAAGCAAACTATAAAATCAGGGTCTTTTGAACTAAAGTTGATAATGTGGTAAACTGGATGAATAATGACCACCTAGGCTGCTTTAATAATCACTTAGGCTTAAGTACACGGGTGTTAATTGCTACACAATCAAACCAGTGACCTCGTGTTCACCAGTCATCATGGCAGGTACAAGAAGTTTTCTTTTTTTTTGCAATAATAAAAAGATTCAAAAGGTTTGTTCAACGTGTGGATTGAACCTAAGACATCACAGTCACAAGCTAAACTATTAGTCTTATGCTTTCTGGAAAGTACAGATGGTGACATTGTTTTATTTTTGTGTGCAATAACTGACTATGATAACAATTGTACTGTTTCCAACATGAATATATGACTGAGTAAAAAATTACTTGCGGAAAAAACTTGTGCCTCTTCATTATTTGATATTCGATTCATATTCGAAGCTATGTACTCCTATTCGATTCATATTTGAAAATTTTGATATTCGCACACCCCTACTGTTTACCCTTAGTAAATAGCCAGTTTGTATTTGGTTCTCCAGAGTAGTCTTCATAACCTAGCTCTTTATATTCACTCATCTCGAGTGAGCACTTCAAAGGCAGTGAAGAGCTATTATTGCACGAATCTACATAGTATGTTATACCTGTGTCACTTCAATTGTGGCATGACATTTTAATGGGCCAGATAGGACAGCAAGTGGAAACATCCAATTAGACTAGATTGGCTGAACATTTTTTTAGGTAGTCAGTTTCTTTTCTTGATGTCATTATTTACATCAGTTTTTTTTTCCTTTAGCAAAGAGCATGTAGCCCCCATGTTTAGGCAGATTGTTAAATTTCTCAATCTCAGCTGGCTCGCTTATGCAAGCTGCAGAAAGGACCACAGCTGTGGTTCAGAAACCTTACCATGATTGAGGTTGAGCACAAGCCAAGGTGACGCTCCCCCCCCCCCCCCCCCTTTAATGTTGCATTTTGCATTGCTCCCACATTGTGACAGTTAGTTCTTGAGGTGGATGGCGACATTTAGACTAAGGGTTCTAATAAAAAAAAACGCCAGGCCTGCGCGGAAGGCGCAGCACAGTCACAGCGAAAGCTAGAAGAACAGCCTTTCAGAGCCTTTCAAAAGACTCATTGGGTAACTACTGCAAGCACACTTGCTTGATACCCATTAGGGCAATACTAATAATAAAATTTTTTGGGTAGTAGGCCAGCATTCGTTATGGTATTTTTGGTCATTCTTCTGAGAAGTGCCGTATGGAATTTAGCGCCAATTGTTCATGCAGTGGCTGACGACAATGAGGAATTACGGCTAAAGTGTGCATGCTCCACAGTTCATAGGGGAACAAGAACAAGCTTTTGCAATGGGTTGGAGCAGTGGACGACCCACTCGTTACACTTTTCGCATTGTGCGATGACTTTCACTTTGTCTTTCCGCTGTTTTAAACCGCTTTATAAGTCGTATTAACGTGATTGCTTTCCCGACATCAAGCCTCCCTAAGGCAAGTTTGCAAACAAGTCCCAAGCACCGGTGTGGCTCAGTGATAGAATACTGTATTGGCACCCAGCAGACCCCGGTTCGAGCGCCACTGTGTCCTTGGTACCAAGTTTTTTTTTTTTTTTTCTAATTTCGTGCAATGTGGTTGCGGACACCGGCGGTGACGGCAGACAACTGCGTGTGACCCTAGTTGTGATCTCATAACAGCTTTAGCTGTAAAAAACTGGGTCTGTATTCAAACAACTAAAGCACACAAGTAGGACTTTTGCAAAAATGCTCATAAACAATGCAACAATAAACAAATTTATGTAAGCTGTAAAGCTGCATAATTTTCTCCTGAATATTTTTTCTGCCTGCAGTTGTAATCGTTGAGATACTACTTGTTTTATTTTAGCAATACTGCTTTATAAATATTGGAAGCCCTAAATAAAAACATTGTGCAACTTGTGTTTTCTCTGAAACGCAACAAGTTTCATTGAAACTGCTTCAGGAGCTGCCTAAAAAAAGCATTTTTGTGATCCTTTAAATTGTTGCTGGTCCTGAGCTAAACACACACATGAATACAATACAAAGATATTTTGTTCAACAACACCTTTGAAGTAAAAAAAAATAATGCCTAGCACAGCAGAGACTTCGTTCACTCCAAAATATTTTGCCTGGACGTAATGGTGGGTCATTAATCTAGAGGTATATTGAAATATCCTACATAGTGGTGGTCAGTACTTGCATCGGGAAACAACACTGCTCGCACTGACATGCACTGACAAGTGCCACCTATGCGAATTGTACTTGCTGGTGCTCTCTCATTGAAGCAGTATTCGGAAGTAATGCCGGCTAAATTTCAGGAAAAAAGCCTCTCTACAGAATACATCGTCTTCCAAAAGGACTTGTCCTAAAGATACATCGTCTGTTTTTATGCAATAATAAATGTTGGCGTGGCCTACTGTGACACATTATTGCACGCAGCAGTTAAGTGGCAGAATATTTTTGGAATACTGCAGCTGTCAAACATGCAATAAAGGAGTGCAGGCTTTTGTGATGGCCAGGTGGCAGAGAAGCCTAGAATTACTAAGTACTATATATCTCAAATGTGGTATGAAGCAGCAAATCACAATTAAACAAATCACACACTCTAAAAGTACCCCTTGTAGTTATCATATACTGACCCATGCTGAATTAATAAAATCAACTTCATCAGCAAGTGCAAATGAAGTTTTGCAACAGAATAGACAGACACAATAAGTGGCACGGCTGTTTTCTTGAAAAAAAAAAACAGACTTTGTTCTTATGAAACAACTAGCAGTATGCTGCTAGTTCAGCTCATGTGAAAGACGACACAATAGACAAACACTGACGTGTTAAAATGTTCTGAATCTGGCAGTGCATTTTTTGTCCATAACAGGCACTTGGTAACAGTGCAGGGTGTACTTTGTCTGCAATTACTGTCACCGGTCAACAAAATGTCAACGCTAGAAAACCAACATGCTTCAGTATAAATAATGAAACAAGCAACTCGTTGACATGATATATTAAAACCAACTGCAGCCTCTGAATCATCTGCAGTACAGCCTTCCTGAATGATAGCATGCGTTGCTGGCATAGAAATCATTGAAGAATAGTAGAATACAGCTGTGATTTGACAGCGACAAACAAGTTCTGGCGAATATTCTGACACAATTTCAGTACTGTTCCTCCGCAGTTGGCGCTCGTACTCTGCATGAGCTTATCGCAAATAGCACAAGTGCAGGTGAACAGCAATACCTATCGAGCACCTGCTAACCACCGACTTCGCCAGCTTTACTTCCACTGCCGTACCTTTACGCATGCTCTGGAAAGGGCGGAAGATCACTGCCAACTGTGAATCAATTGCACCATGCATTCTGCCATCGTGGCAAGTACATCAGCAAACAGATCGATTTGTAAATGGCTCTACAGAGGAATTTTCTAGAACACTATTAAAATAATAAGTAAACGTAACAAATAATCCTAATGCCTTTGTGTGTGTGTGTGTGTGTGTATCTGTGACAGTGCAGTATAAGGCTGTGCAGATGGCAGTGGGAGGTGTACAGTTGATGTAGCCCCTCTCGGGTGCTATACTTTTCTTTCTCCTTTGGAGACAAACTTTCTGCATCCTTATTTCTGCTTTGAGGCATACATGCTGCTCAATCCACTCCCAAGCTAGCCTTCCATCTAGTCCTAACATTGCATGTGAAATGCTTCCCAGCACAGACAGCAGCAGTCACAGCTCAGGACCTGGGTTGCATGTTGTAGATGAGGTTGTTGGCTCGTCGCCGACGCTCGCGGGCCTTGAAGGCCTCCCCTAGAAGCATCACGGCGGCAAGCGTGTGGAAGAAGAAGGCAACGACAGCAAGTGCATAGGCCCATGACAGGTGGTTGTAATTTGGGTACTGTAGCCAGGAGCGGTCAAAGCACATGCCTCCAAACACCGCCACTGACAGGAACACGGGCACCGCTGCGCAAGACATATAGTAAGCATCAGAGAGCCGCTGCCTCAAAACAAAGATTGCTCACAGAAGGAAAAAAAATGCCAGCACAACACGCTCGAATGCAAAAACACATGTGCAGCATATTCTGCATGAACAGTGAATGAATCGCTGCGGTTAAATGCAGTTAAGCCAGGTTTGTCGAGAAGCAGCAGTAACTACTACAGGTATAATTGCACTACAAGACAACACATGGTCTTTACACAAATGCGCAGTTATCTGGATGCATTCAGCGCCTCAGGCTGTGGCGGCACGAAGACAAATGTCAAGCAGCTGTTTGTCTTTGCAAAGGTGCTGCACTAGGCTTTCACTGAAGTGCCTTGGCCGGCTTTGTGAGGACACTGGTGGCGCAGCTCATTGTCAGTGGCATGACCCTCTCCTAACTTGAAGGTTGGATTCACGCAACGAAGCATTTTCTGGATTTCTACCAGAAGTAAAGCTATCACTCTAAAAACAAAGGTGACTGAAATTACCTACAGTCATCCACCGCAGTGCCTTAAGTAACAGAACTGCAAATGGGCCATTTGATAATTTCTAGGGTTTTATGTCCCAAAACCCCAATATGATTGTGAGGGACACTGTTGTGGAAGACTCCAGAAATTTCAACCATCTGGTGTTTTTCAATGTGCGCTTACATTGCACAGTACATGTGCCTTCACCATTTTACCTCCATTGAAATGCGACCGCCGCGGCTACATTCCAACTCACGACCTTTGGTTCGGCAGCTGAGCGCCCTAGCCACTGATCCAGAGAGGCCGAAAAGGGGCTAGATGATAAGGGTTCATTGTAGATGTAGCGTAACAAATGGAGACAGAGGAGAACAGAACCACACAATCTAGCCTGGTTCACTTCCGTCAACTATTATTGCGCAACTTCTGCAAGGCACCTTGGAACTCACCTGTGCTGCTTCAACGTAGCAGTGTCCAAGCTATTAACCCCTTAACTACCCAATTACCCAATTTTTCTGAAAGTTTCCCGCCCAGAACCGCATATTTATTTTATTGCTGATTTTGAGCGTGATTGTACGAAAAAAGCAGCTAGTCGATGTTGAAAAAATATTTTCTTTACATACTTAGTCAAATCCACAAAATGAAGTTCATTTTTAAACAATACATAGGAATTACCAGCTACCTGCTGCTAATAAATTTTAAACACCTTTTAAACCAAACAGTTGCAGATGCTACATCTTTCTTCAATTGTGTAGGCTAAGCACCCTAGGGGTAGTTCACTCGTTCAGCTTTGGTGACTGCATTGAAAATGTCAAGACATGGGATAATGCAAAGCGACTTCAGTGGCAGTCATTCACAATGTTCGAGTCTGAGCTGTCTTCATCATCACAGAAGGAGCTACTCAATTCACCGTCGTCGCTGTCTTCACTTTTGGACACAAGATAAACATCAGCACTCGAATCATCATCACTCAAAGAAGATGACAAAAACAAATAGCTTCTTTTTGGTTTTCACAGGCCAGCAATGCAAGAGTTGCCGCCCCTGCACGCTGTCTTTCCATACAGAAACACCGCACCCGTCGCAGAAAAACTAAATGGATGGATGGATGGATGGATGGATGGATGGACGGACGGACGGACGGACGGACGAACGGACGGACGGACGGACGGACGGACGGAAGGACGGACGGACGGATGGATGGATGGATGGATGGATGGATGGATGGATGGATGTGGCTGTACGCTTTAGATCGAGCGGCGGGTAACACCACCTAGCCGTAAATACTTAGTGAACTAACCATTTGATTCATCTTTTTTTTTTCCTTTAAATAGTGAGGTTGAGGATTTGTACTTTGCAGTGAAGGGTTCATTTTCACTCGTGCCTTGACTTTAGGCACCAATCATATAACCTCCCTCTAGTTAAGTCTACCCTCTTAAAGTCTATTTTGCCCTCCCTGTCCCTAAACCCCAGTGCTTTGAAAAACTCTGCGCCATCATCCTGAACTATAGGGTGAAGCCCTTTACAGAACATTATCAAGTGTTCGGCAGTTTCATCTTCCTCTTCACACGCACAGCATACTGTGTCTACCCCTTCGTATTTGTCTTGGTTCGCAACACTCCCGTCCTGCTCTCACACAGTAGAGAACTGCCCCGAGTATTATCATAGATCCTTTCCTTGGCAATTTCTTGCTTAAAAGTTCGATAGATCTCTAGTGCAGACTTCTTCATCATGCCAATTCTCCACATGTCAGTCTCCGTTTCCTTCACTTTCTTCTTAACCGATAGTTCTTTTTGGTTTGGCCACCTGCTGTTTTCTAAGTATTTACCAGTCAATTTCCTGGTTCGCTTCCTCCATTTTGTATCGACATTCTTCATGTACAAGTAGCTGAAAACCTTCCTAGCCCAACGCTCCTCCCCCATTTCTCTCAATCGCTTCTCAAATTTTATCTTGCTGCTAGCTTCCCTGCCCTCAAATGATGTCCATCCCATATCACCTTGTACTCTCTGATTTGGTGTATTCCCGTGAGCTCCTAAAGCAAGCCTACCTAATCCAAGGTGCTTAATTTCTAATCTTGCTTGAACTTCTGACGTCATGCACAAGACTGCATTGCCGAACGTCAGCCCAGGAACCATGCCCCCTTTCCATATTCCTCTCACAACATCATACCTATTGTAATTCCACAGTGCCCTGTTTTTTATTACCACTGCATTCCTATTACCATTAGTCGACACGTATATTTCGTGTTCCCTTAGGTACTCAGCCCCATTGCTTATCCATACGCCCAGATATTTGTATTTATCGGTTATCTCTAGCGCGACCTCCTGTATTCTAAGCTCACTACCTTCATTGTCATTTAAAATCATCACTGCTGATTTTTCCTTACTGAATCTGAAATCTAACCTATCTCCCTCATTACCGCAGATGTCCACCAATCTCTGCAAATCTTCCTTGTTGTCGGCCATTAGCACTATATCATCTGCGTACATCAATGCTGGTAGTGCCTGATCAATGAGTTTTCATTGTTTGACTAAAGAGAGGTTCAAGCCCAATCCAGTTCCCTCTAATTTGGCCTCTAGTCTTTGTAGGTACATCATGAATAATAAGGGTGACAGGGGACACCCCTGCCTAAGACCCCGTTTTACCTCTGCAGGCTTGGATATCTGTTTTTCCCACTTCATAACTACCTTGTTACCTTTATAGATATCCTTTAAAAGATTAGTGACTACATCTTCCACGCCTAGTGTGTCCAGTATTCCCCACAATTCCTCTTGAACCACGCTATCGTACGCTCCCTTGATATCCAAAAATGCTAGCCACAGGGGCCTGTGTTCCTTTTCTGCTATTTCGATGCACTGCGTCAGTGAGAACAGATTGTCTTCCAACCTCCTGTGTTTCCGAAACCCATTCTGCAGTTCCCCCAGCACCCCCTCATCCTCTATCCATGCCTGCAGTCTTTCCTTTATAATCTGCATTGCCAGCCTGTAGACCACTGATGTCACTGTTATAGGACGGTAGTTGTTTATGTCAGCTTTGTCCCCCTTTCCTTTATAGATCATGCTCATCCTGCTAAGTTTACATCCATCGGGAACTTCACCATCGATTATTAGTTTTCTCACTGCCTCTCTCAAAGCCTGCTTAGAGACTTCGGACCTAATGTCTTTATCAGCATAATTGGAATGCCATCTGGGCCTGTTGATGTACTACTAGAAACCCTTTTCTCAGCCCTTTCCTACTCTCGTTGTGAAAATTGAGCCATTGCACCACTTGATTCATCCTTTCTATTATGGTGCATAAAGCACTTCTTTGTTGAAATTTTTCTGTCACCCTTGTTCTTATATATTCAATAGCTTCATCCCCTTCTGGCCTAGCACCTTGGACTGTAGTTATAAACCTCTGCTCTAGGCTCGTCTTATTTCTTTGGGAGTTTAGATGGTTCCAAAATTTCGCAGCTGCCTTTCTATCCTTTTTATGTACTTTGACCAGCCACTGAGACCCCTTTTTTCTAATCTTTTCATTGATCAGAAGGGATGCTTCCGTTCTACAGTTTAGAAAGATGTCCCATTTTTGTTCAGCATCATCTGTCGGTGCACCCCGCTGCTTAGCATGTCTGGGTTCCCTAGAGGTTTCCTGACGTTTTGCTATGGCTCTCATAACTTCCTCATCCCACCAATTTTTGGGTTTGTGTCTTCTTTTCCTGGGTGACTTGTCACGCGTCTTAGCAAGCTCTAGCTCAAAGAGTCTAATTAGATTCGTGTATGTCCTCACTGTTTTGGTATCCTCGGTTATTACTTTCTCAGTTTGTTTAGTGGCTATTTCAATTTGCCTTTCTGAATAAAAATTTTTCTGTAGTTGCTCATGTTGTCTCCTTCCCACTTTCACTGCTCTTCCAAAACTTAGCTTGATACGTTTGTGATCACTACCCAGACTTCTGGAGCCACCTTCATCTATGTGCATTCCCCTGAGCTTATCATACATCCTATGTGACATCAGTGCATAATCTATCGTCGACTGCGGCCTTCCTACCTCCCATGTTATTTGCCCTTCACACTTCTCAATACTGTTGCAAATGATCAAATCAAGCCTTTCACACATATCCATGATCATCTTGCCTGCTGGGTCGGTATACCCATCTATATCTTTTAAGTGTGCATTCATGTCTCCTAGTATAATTATCTCGCACTCTCTTTCTAACTCCTGAATGTCCTTCGATATACACTCTACCATAGCCTGGTCTTCCTCTCTGGCCTTTGCTCCCGTCGACAAGTACACGAAACCAAGGAGTGTCATTTGACCTGCCACTTTCCCTTTTAGCCATAAATGTTCCTTGCACTCCTGCTTGACCCTTTGCCAGTCTGTACTTTTATGAATAAATGCCCCAATACCACTCCCCTTTATGCTGCCTTCTGTTCTATTACAATATTCCCACGCGTAGTCCGGATTGTTCGGAAGTTGTTCCATGTCCCTGACATGTGTTTCTACAAAACCGTATACCATGGGCCTCTCTTCCCTTAGCTGTTCTATCTCTTCCCACTTCAGCCTGTTTCTACCACTCTGCATGTTAATATACCCTATGTCTGAATTGGCACGGCGCTCGTGGCTACGTCTATTTATGCCCCGGACTCTACCTATCTTAGATACTGGTGCCACTTTGGAACTGTATCTGTCTATACCACCTGTCAAAGAGTCTCCCTGGTTGTTTTCCTCGTTACTAGCTATCCTGCACCTCGAAGGGCCCGCTTGCCCCCCAAAAAAGCTACTGCGCGTCCTGCAAGTCGCCAACCCACCTCATGACCTAGCCGCTCATCGAAGTGAATTCTGTCTCGTTTCGTTGAAAACCACCCCACCTATGCACCTCTCTGTTTATTTCTACCACCTCAAAGCCTTTTTCTTGACTCATCCGCCATATCTCTTGGTTTGCATTGACAAACGCTCTTTGCAGGTTGCTATCACACACCGGTACCTCCGGTATCGTGCATATCACTACCTGTACCTGAGGAGAAGTGGTGCGCATGTCATCGACGCCTTTCTCCAGTGTGGTTGCTAGTCCTGCTGTATCTTCATTTAAGACATCGTTTAAACCGCCTGAAATTATCACGAGGTTTTGTCTATCAGCTGTAGTTTTGAGTTTCGCGCTCGCTTGCCTCATGACTGCTTCCAGCTTGCATCCTCGGAACGCTCCTACTGAAACCCTCTTGTCACCTATTACCCTCTCTTTGATGGCTTCTGTGCATCGATTTAAATTCGAGTCCCCGGTGATTATCACATGCTGTGACTTTTCAGCTGGAGCATCTTGAACCTGGGGGCTACTTGCCCCTGTGACGCCGGCTGCTTTGTCCCCTCCCAGCCCCACCACTACCTCGCTGAAGCTGGGCCTTGCGACAATTGAACTGGCTGAACCTATTTTTCTCCAAACTTGCTTGCTCTTCCTTCTCCGCCGTTCTGGTTGCCGGTTCCCTACTGTTCTCTCCGTAGGCCGCTCCTTTGTTCAGCTTCGCTAGTGCTTCCTCGGCGGACTTCAGTCTTTCTCCCATTGCCCTCGTTTTCTTTTGCTCTGTCGCCAACGCAGTCTCGAGCTCGGCGACTCTCATCAGCTGTTCACTCTGGGCAACCATCATTTTCTCCATTTTTCCTCGACCTCACATTGCCTACACTTCGCGTCAGCCTCTTTTCCATCCTCTTCTACACTTGGGTCCACTTTCCAACCCACTCCACATCCTGAACACTTTACAGTCTTTTTGACCATGTCTTTCTGACACCAATTGTGTCTATACTCGATAATTACTGAACTCGAGCCCTGCACTACGAAAAAAAAGAAAGTCTAACTACAAAAATTAGCGTGTTCAATGTACGCGCACCTCGCCCACGAGGTGGCAAAAGAAAAAAAACAACAAAAAATTCAAACACACACACCCGCAATAACTAATAAATACCTGGTGACTGGCCCCTGAAAAAGCCGTACCATAAAACAAGTGCTACGAAGATTTCAACTGCTGCCTTATAATTATAAGGACAAGCTCAAAACATGCAAAAACACTTATCTGCACAGTCGATCAGGAGCGCTCAGAAAACACGTCCATCCTCCGTGACAGTCCGAACCGAACCACTAAGCTAATGCTGCCATCTAGTGGATGACACGCAATGTAAGCCGTAATCGCGCAACTCTCCGCCTGAATGCTATGTGGGAGTACCTATCCCACTGGGACGGGTTCTGCATATCCAAAGGGATTAAGCTGTGGCACATTTTTCTCGACACACTAAATTGTTTTGAGTATAACAATTAATATTACCCAGTGGCATGCTTTGCAATAATGTAAAATGATAGAAAAAAAAAAAAGGTGGTGGGCACCTGTAATAGCCTCGAGGATGAATGCACCCAGCAGAAAGATGATCTCAAAGCGCAGCATGTAACGCATCAACACCACGCTCAGCAGGACCAGGGCACCCAGAGCAAACATGAGAGCCAACGTCATCATGCTCTGCACAAACATCAGCCACCCTGCATAGATAGAGAAAACGGGGTCGGAAAGTTGCTCCTCAGCAAAAAAAATTTGCCAAATGCGAACCCAACTAGACGTCAACACATTATTGAACGGGCACTTTTCAAGCAGGGTGAAAAAACACTCCTGGTCAGTAAACAACGCTAGGCCAAACAACATGCCCAAGTCAATCATTAATCCACTGGTTGCCAGTCACTGAGCGCACGGCCATTCCTCCAGAAAAGGGGGATGCGATCAGAGCTATCCTGTTCAGCATGTCCTGACACTA
Source organism: Rhipicephalus microplus (assembly GCF_043290135.1). Classification (NCBI taxonomy): domain Eukaryota; kingdom Metazoa; phylum Arthropoda; class Arachnida; order Ixodida; family Ixodidae; genus Rhipicephalus; species Rhipicephalus microplus. The sequence continues at coordinate 20,222,793 of NC_134701.1, read as the reverse complement.
CTGGTATATTACCCCCCTATTTTGACCACCATGATAGCTGCACCAGAAGCAACCATAATGCCCCAAGATAGAGGGCAGGAACCTTTTGAGGCAGAGGGCAAAGTTGCATGAAGCCAACCCAGTTGCACAGAAAATTTGTGGAGGAGAAGAGCTTTGCCGGCAAACTGTCAAAATTCAGCGAATGAACATCATCATCAGCCTGACTATGCCCACTGCAGGGAAAAGGCCTTTTTCATTATCCCCCCAATCAACCCAGTGTAATGAGAGCATTACTCGCGCCATCAATTTCACTGTTGTACCATACCTGCATTGCTTTCTCTATAGTCTCAAGAATGTTTCCCATCGGCACAAGGTTGATTTGGCGTTTCCCACCCCCCAGAAGATTGGAAGGATTTGCCCACTTATCATAAAATAAGCAGGTCCATCTGTAAAAGTTGGATGCACAACTAACCATGTCCACAACTTCATAACTTGCATGATAGGCGTTGTGTATATGATACCTTTATGCGGTATGGGACAAAGTGGGAGCTACATGAATGTAAGATTGCAAGAACACCTACGCTCACTCTCCTCTGCTGATCCCACTAGTTATCATCTATCCAACCATAGCCACTCGTGTGGAAGTAATCCACATTTTAATGACACCGTTATTCTGTCACGCCATCATAATAAAAAGACAAGAGAAACAATAGAAGCTTTTCACATTAACCAATTAAAAGAGAAGTCAAGCATCTAAAGACCTTTCATCTAAACAATTAGATTATCTCCGGCAAACTTGCATAGCATAATGCCACTTCATCGTGCTTTAATCTGCTGTATACCTTTATGTTGCTCATGTTTTCCACGAGGCTGTTTTCGTGCTGATATTGCCTTGACGTTGTGCACATGGCACCTTTTATGACAATAACTTTGACAACGCTGGGTATACAGGTGGCGTTTTTCCAAAAAATTTTAGTTGTGAGTGCAGTGCTTGTCGGGTCTTTTCTCATTCCTGTATTTGTCCTAACGCTGGCCCATTCAATTCATTATGAACCCTAACCAAATAGCCCACCTTCCTGTTACTCTGCAACCCAGTCTTGTCCTTTTCGTAGCCTTATTATACCAGGGAACCTTCTAATATCATCAGCCCACCTAACTTTCTGTTTTCCCTTCGTGCATTTGCCTTCCCTGGGAATCCAGTCAGTTACCCTTAACGATCCGCAGTTATCCTGCCTACGTGCTACCTGCCCGTGGCCCATGTCCATTTCTTCTTCTTGATTTCAACTATGATATCCTCAACCCTGGTTTGTTCTCTGACCCACCCTGCTCTCTTCTTACCTCTTAAGGTTACACCTATCATTTTCCTTTCCATCGCTCGCTCCGTAGACTTTATTTAAGCTGTACCTTCTTTGTAATCCTTTGCGTTTCTGCTCCATAGATAAGTACCGGCAAAATGTAGCTATTATATACCTTCCTCTTGAGGGATAAGAGCAATTTACCAGTCATGATTTGAGAGTGCTTGCCGAATGTGAAAACTAACTTGTAAAACTGGATTGATGATATGTGGGGTTTAAGGTCCCAAAACCACCATATGATTATGAGAGATGCCATATGTTCATGTAAAACTGGATTAGAAATCAAGTTTATTTTAGGCACGCATGTTAAAAAGTTGCAATAAAACATAGTTTACAAACTAAAATGCCATTTCTAGTCGGAAGTTCGATGTCAGCTTTCAGATAGGAAATGGCAAGGGGCTGTGCCACGTATCACAGCCACATTGGCTGCAGGTTGCCGACCCCTGCCTTAAGACTTAGGGTTCTGACAGTGGCACTACGCTGACTGTGTTTGTATGCTTGTGATTAACTGTGAGGAGCTGTCTTCCTCTCGGCTGACGTATCGACACTTCATCTTTACACTGCCGAAAGCTTCCTGCAAATCACCAGGTATTGCACTGCCTTCGGCATCCAAACACCTTCGACTGCGAGTTGGTTTCATATGACATCATCACGTGACATCATAGTGATGTCACAAGTTTTGGTGATGTCGGATGTCATCAAGCAGCCATCACTGATCACATGACTTTATGTATCATTCATGTTTATGCTGTCGCTGACAGTTTACTTTCCCTTGATGTATGCAAGGTTTCTGCCTCTAAACTTAACTGCTCACTTGAAACACTACCATCAACTTTAAAACCATCTGCCAAACCATTAATATTAATTGCTCTTTATACTTATTTCAGCTAATTATATTACATTTATAATTTGCCTAAACCTTCCTGCACCAGCACCACTCACCTACGCTGAAGACCGTGCACCACCCTAACAAGTACCCATGCCAGCACTGCTCTGCTACACCAAAGTCATTGCTAGCCCCTGTCCACTCTTGCCTAATGTGCTTCCGAGTTACACCAATGTCCTGGCTAGGTACAACGTGCCAGCCACCAAGCAGGCCTACCACCAGCCACTCTATGCAAAGTGTCCTACAGTGTGAACAGAGCCCACTAATACAAACGGTGGCACCGGTTACTTCGCATGCAAATAATTTGATGCAGCCTCCTATCCCCTCATCGTTTGTGACGAGCTGCCTCACTCATCCATACTACTAGCGACCTCCTGCTACATCACCGACATACCACCACCATCCACCGAACGCTCACTATCTTGTCGCTTGGAAAAACTAAGAGTTGCAGGCACGGACACCATAACGAAGTACAAGTCCTCATCGCAGCTTGTCATAGACACGTTTGTCAACAGTGTCTGCACATCTGGACTTGTGAACACCAGAACTAGCATATGTGTATGGCAAGAAGAGCTTGATTTGGGTAAGTTGTTTCATCGTACAGTGAAACCCCGATCATACGACTTTCATGGAACCATACAAAACTGTCATACAACTTTGGCATCAGATATTCGAAAAACTAATATTATAAACACTGACACTCAGCCTTGCCCAAAAAACGGGTACAGACTATTCAAATAAGCCCACGGCACGACTTTGTGCCTTTGCAAGGAAAGTGGTAGATTAAATTACTCTTGCCAGTGGCAGCTAAAGGCAGCATTACTTAGTTGAAGAAGGTGCAAGCAAATCTTTATTTTCAAACTTCAAAAATTGTAATCCTTTACGCATCTTTCCACCAATAAAAATAGAGGCCGAAAATTGCCTGCGCGTGAAAACGAAACTGAAACCATGTTGCCAAAAGAAGAGTCAAACACAGTTTCATCACTATTACATAATGGCGATGGACCATGGGTTTGCATAGAATGCCTTCGTGCGCGACTGAGCTCTGCACGTTGTAATTTCTTGCTTTGTTAAGTGCAACTAGTGGTGTCTCACTCTTATTATCAATATTGATGTCAAGTGAAAGTAATTTTGCATGGTGAAAACAGCTGTGTTGCGCCCATATGCGTGCGCAAGCCTGTGACTGCGAGTGTGCCAAAGGCAGGAGATCAGCTGCATGTCAAACAGCAAAAGTTTTCACAGACTAAAAATGTCAAAATAGCAGCTTTATGGCTGCCTGAAGCTACTCTGTGTACATGGAGTTCAACTAGGTAACGACCCCAAATACGTACGCGAGCGATTGAGGTGTATGAAAAAGCACATAAACTTCCAGAAGAATAAACTTTCCATTCTAAGAAGACATTATGTCTCATCGTCTACTCTCTAATCGTCAACCTAGGGGAATGCAAGTACATATTTTGCAGTCATGAATATTCGGCTGACATTTGATTCAAAAAAAGTTTTTTTTCGGATAGAATCTGAAAGTCGTTGCAAGATGTGCGGTCAGAGCAAAACTACGTCGTATAAACCAAGGTTTCTAATACATTATTTCTATGGTGATTTTGCCGGAACCAAACCGATTCGTCGTAAAATGTGGGTCGTCGTTAAATCCAGGACGTATAATTCCAGTTCCACTGTAGTTTTATCATAGTTACAGCGTGACAAAAGTAGGAAGAAACAATACAGACAGATTAGAGTGCCGACTTTCAAACTAATTTATTGAAGGAGCTCTAGCCGCTTTGCTACAAGGTGCAAGATCAGTGCGCATGCAAAGCAACATGTGTGTGGCTATGCATAACGTTGTTAACTTGGAAATGAATTCTCTCTCTCGGAACGATGAAGGAATGGTGTACTGAAGCATCAATCTATGCCCTTCTTGATAAAAAATGCTTTTATAATCTCTTTTTTATTCTTTGTTTTCTCATTTTTCGAAAACCCTGCTTCGCAGAATAGAGGGTGCACTTGCATTCTTTGCAGTGCATAGAGCCATATGGCTACTATACCCATTTTTAACATTTTACGCATGCTATCTTGCTTGGTCATTAAATATTGACCTGTTTGCCTATGTATATCTTTCATCAGGTCAACGGTATTCCATAGACAACATAAAAATGGCATTCAGCAAACCTGCGCTCCTGAGGAGTGTTACATGACTGCCTTGTTGCTATTAAGGACACACACTTTTTAAAGGTTGCAAGGAGTGGAAAACAACAAATTTATATCATATCTGGTTGCTTTAAATTGTGACACACATTACATTTGTGCGGCTTAACGTGGAAGGGTCTTTCACCATCTTGTTTTTCTTTCTGTGATGTTTTCTTGCTCTTTCTGCAGGAGGGTTTCGCAAACGAGTATGATGATGCAGTTGGGATATCTGGCACCTTTTAATCTTTCAATCTGGTTTGCTAGACTGACCTTCGCTTCGTGCTCACATGAGAGCCACATGGTAGCAAATTGTAAAGAATGGGAGTGCAGTCCTCTATTCCACGAAACAAGATTTTTTTTAAACGAGAATGAAGAATGAAAGAGAGATTATAAAAGCATTTTCTATGAGGAAGGCCACGAATCAATGCATCAGTAGACCGTCACTTCGCTTTTTTTAAAAAATACATTCATTTCTGACTTAACAATGTTATACATAGTCACGCACGTTTGTCGCGCATGTGCACTGATATTGCACACTGTATAAAAAGAGCACCGTCAATAAGTTTTGTTGAAAGTAAGTGCTCTTTCTTGTCTCTGTTATGCATACCTACCATTGCCATCATTGCATACCTACCATTGCTGCAACTACAACATAACTATGTCTTATGGGCATCGCATTTTGCCGCTTGCTTCAGTAAGTCCAGACGCCCCTTTCCGGACCGTCTCTACGCAGGGCCAGTGCTGAGCATATTCATCCCTTAGCATTTTGTGATGCTCGCATCAGAATCACGACGCACGCCATTGAATTTATCGTCATTTATTCCTGTTCTTACAATGTAGTCCTCAGCTGGAGCATCCTCTCATGTCACAATGCTGCTATTAATTGTGCCCACGCCAAAATCAAACTCTTTCCACTCAAACATTTCACAATCATCATCACTCCACCACATTAAAGGAAAGTGATCAAATTCAACTACAATGTTCCTCCTAACGTGCCAAAGCGCGTATCCATGTACCACAACGACCTCTTGGACGCTGTTGCATTACTTTCGCTGTCTACTCCTTCTGACACAGAAGAGCTTGTTGCTACCTTTTGCAACTGTGGACGTCACAAAATAGACAAACACAGTTTTCATTTGCAACTCCTTTCCATAATCTGTCATGCTCTTAAGAGGACAATGTATTCGTACAGTAGAAGCTATCGACAACATTCAAGTTATTGTCTTTCCTCACAACGTGTACTGTGAAAGCTGCCCTATTCTCAGTGCTATTTCTACATACAGTTGCTGTCCCTCTTGTAAGTATTCTGTTCTTTCAACAGGGGGCAATTTTAACTGGGCCAAACATGAACTGCAGCCCATCACATTGACAGTGGTTTTCAAGTACCATTGCATCAGTGCCTGTATCGCGTTTCTCCAGCAGAACATTGTGCGTTCAATGGAAATGTTGGTGACATGCCACGACGCAAAGTATTGGTGACATGCCACGACGCAAAGTAGGTGACATGCCACGACGCAAAGTAAAAGTTGTAGTGCATGATCATCATCATCATTTCTCAATGACCGCACCGCGCTTCTAAGCTGATGCTAGCTCGAGCTGCGCGAGGATTACAACAAGCTAGCGCACTTGGTGTGTCGGACGTGGAAAGCCACGCGGCTCCGCTTCAGGCGTGGAATAAAGTGGTGAGAGAACGACACGACCACATTGGCCGCCGTCCCGTCTCTTCCTCTCTCGCAACATTTGGTGACCCGGAAATTGCGCCCTTCGACGCGCCATCGGCTGCCATGTTTCCGCGACTCTGCCCGCCAGCGCCACCGTTCCAATCGACTCACCCCAAGGTATGGTTTATGCAGCTCGACGCCGTTCTTGCGGTGAATGGCATCACGGACCAGCTGCTGATGCACGCCATTCTTCTCGACGCCCTTCCGGTAGAGTTGCGTCATCTCTCTGCCACTTCAAGCACCAGCCCGCTACCAAGAGGGTTTCAGGAGGGTCGACACGCCTTACAATGCCCTCTGCACTGCGGTGCTCGCCCGCGATGGCCTCACGTACCGACCGCTTCCAGGGACCCGCGACTTTGGGGCTGTCACTGCGTCGCAACGTGTGCTACCAACCGTGGCCCCACCAGACTCCATGACGACCACCTTGCCGCCCGCCTTGGAGCCTGGCACAGGTGACCTTTCGCCCGTTATTGGCTTCCTAAGCTCGAAGCTTTCGCCTTCAACAACGTCCGATAAACGAGACTTAACCTCTCGTCTGGCCACTAGCGACGCGTGTCCTGCGCCCGACTGCCCATCCGCCAAGGTTCTCAACATTTGGGCTGAATGCAACCAGTCAGCCACGAGGTTTGTGTTTTCATCGTCCTCGGCCGAAGACACTGCAGGCATGCTTACCACCGGCTCGTCTCGGCCGACCTCCATGGCTCACAACACGGCTGACACGTCAGGTTCTACGACGGCAACATCACCGAACGCCCTGGTGTCTACCACGACTACGGACATCGTCACGCCTGCTATTCACCCCATGGTCGCGAAGGCTTCAGTGTCGACAATGTCCGAAGGTGCCTCTCCACTCACCTCAATGATCTGCATGTCCTTCCAGCAGCAACCATCCTCGCCCTCGCAGTCTCTCGCAGGCGAAGTTGAAGCCACAAGCTGTCAACCACGGCCAAACTTCCGAGATGTTGCGACTATGACCGACGCTCCTGAGGACGACGTGCCTGGTCTGCCTATGTCACAGCAGACCGCACACCTCATGCCTGGCATACAGGCACCCATCTTCCATACCGACCCGCGCACGAACCGACGTGCACCGACTACTGAAGGTGTTTCCCCAGGTCAAGGTACGCCCACTGAGCCTCGTCCAGAGTCCATATCTGCTGGATCCCATGACACGCCTCCTACTGAGTTCTTGACGGAAACCGTAGGCGAGCTGGCGTGTAACTGGACTGTAGGCACACCCTCTTACAAGCCGCATACGTCATTCACCTCTACCCAACGTGTACAATGCTACTTACTCACTGCCAATGTAAGTGGTCAAGTCCACTCATATTCAAATACCACTCACGTCACGACACCTGCGTACTGACATCGGCACCAGTGCTGTGCACGCCCGCAAAAGCACCGTCAAAGCCGTTGCTTGTCGATGGGTGGTCTGCAAGACTTCACTACGCCACTTCTAATTGCTTCGCACGCAGGGGCCAAATCGGCTTTTGTGCACCCGTCGTCACCTCACCCTGAACGCCTCTCTACCTGCAATGCTCACTCCCGACACCCTGTGCGCTCCCAGCTAGCCCCAGCTGGTCATCCTGTCACCCACTTGTGTGCAAACACAGTTTCCGAACGCTTACTTCTTCATCCACTGCGCAACTCCCAGTGTCGCCCCCCAGAGACCCACTGGTTCCCGATGATCACTACACGTTGACAAACTGGACTTTCCAAACGGACACCTTGCGGATTGTCGTTCATGTATATAGTCTCTTTCTTTGTTATATACACTTCAAGTCGCGCAAAGCGCTAGTGGGGGAGCCCTGTAGTGCATGATCATCATCATCATTTCTCATTGACCGCGCCGCGCCTCTAGCGCAGCTGATGCTAGCTCGAGCTGCGCGAGGATTAGAACAAGCTAGCGCACTTGGTGTGTCGGACACCTGCGTCGGACACATGAAACTAGAGGAGCGAAAGTTGGGCAGCGTCGGCACACTGCAAGGGGCCATCATCTCCCCCTCCCCCTTCCTGTTCAATGCAGTCATGATACCGGTGGCCGAACGCCTCGCTCGACTACCGCACGTACGGCACACGATCTACGCCGACGACATAACCCTGTGGACGACCGGAGGCACGACCGGACGCACGGAGGAATCGCTCCAAGAGGCGATCGAGCAGATCGAAGACTGTCTGCGCGGAACGGGGCTCAAATGCTCCCCGCAGAAATCGGAACTACTAATACTTCCACCACCCGGACACTGGCGCAAGTCAGCAGAAGCGGAGGCGGCCAAGATCACGCTTCGGACGGAAGATGCCACCACCATTCCGCACGTCCGAGGAATCAGAGTGCTTGGCATGCACATCGACGCCGGCAACGGGAACCACACGGCCCTCAACAGGCTTCTGACGAAGATGGGGGTGGCGACCCGCCTCGTCAAGCAAATCTCCACCAAACGGAACGGCATGAGAGAAGCCAACGTCCTGCGACTACTGCAGCCGTTTGTGACGAGCCACGTATCGTACGTCGGCGCATTTCACGGATGGCTGCAGCACGAGCGGGACAAGATCAATGCAGCCATCAGGAAGGCCCACAAGTCCGCACTGGGTCTTCTCGTAAGCACGAGCAACGACTCCCTTGCCCGACTGGGGGTCCACAACACCCTAGAAGAGGTGAGCGAGGCCCAGCGCATGTCGCAGCTCGCCCGCCTCGCAACGACCACTGCTGGCAGAGAAATCCTCCGAAGAGTCGGCCTGCGCCCACCCAGAGCCGAGTCCTATCGAGACGAGGCTCCGGAGCGCACGGAGATCGGAAGAGACATCGCGAGACACCTCGTGGTCCTGCCGCTACCACGCAACATCCACCCGCAACGCAACAAAGAGCGACGGGTCGCAAGAGCGAGAGCGCTGGCAGAGACTCACGCCAGTGACTCGACGGCGGTGTACGTAGACGCCGCCAAGCATCAATACCGACCGCACACCTACGTAGCGGTGGTTGTCCGAGCCACGGACGGCAAACTGCTTAACGCCTGCAGCGTCCGAGCAACGTCTGCGGAGCAAGCGGAGGAAGCCGCCATCGCCCTGGCGCTAAACGGCACTCCCCAAGTCACCACCATCCTGAGCGACTCCCGCACGGCCATCGCCAATTTCAACCGCGGGAGCATTGGGACCCCGGCAGCAAGCCTGCTGCCGAGAAGCAAGTCGACCACGACACATCTACGGTGGTTCCCGGCCCACGTCGGAGCCATCCCGGGCGGAGCAGCCAACCGCAACGAAAGGGCGGACGCCGTCGCACGCGAGCTCGCGCACCATGCGGCGCCCCCCCGCCCCTCGGACGCGGAAGAAGCCGTACCCCCGGACTCGGACCCACTACTCGACTACGGCAGCATCCTTCAGTGGTACCAAGAGGGCCGCCGAACGCTTCCCGGGCCTCACCCGAGGCTGGGGCGGCGCGAGGGGGTCCTCCTGAGACAACTACAGACCGGCACGGTGCTCACGCCCGCCCTGGCCCGACACGTGTGCCCCGGACTCTACGAAAGTGCGAAGTGCAGTATCTGTGCGCGAGAACTGGCAACGCTGACACATGTGCTGTGGGGGTGTGACGCGTGTGCGGGGGGAGTGATCACCGACGTACTACCACCGGACATTGTGAACCACATAGCCTCGCCCGATCACGAGGCGCAGCTTAACGCCATCCAGCGGCTTGACGCGGCCCTGGGTCAGCAAAAGCGAACGGAGCAAACTCCTAGTAGCTCGCGCTGGGCCTGCCGTCGTTGAGGTCTAAATAGACAGGAGGGTGCGGAACCCTCCCCACGCAGGATAGCCCAATAAAGTCTATTTCTCTCTCTCTCTTGGTGTGTCGGACGTGGAAAGCCACGCGGCTCCGCTTCAGGCGTGAAATAAAGTGGTGAGAGAACGACACGACCACGTTGGCCGCCGTCCCGTCTCTTCCTCTCTAGCAACAAAGTGTAAGAGCATCTGTCATTACAAAAAAAAAAAAAAAAAGAATGGCTATTTATGGTTTTCTATGGACTAAAGGCATCTCAACAAGATCACTCGAAGGGACGCTCATCTCCTGTCAACGGAGCAAGAAAAAAATGGGGGAAACTCCGGGCCGGTGCTAGCGCACGGGCGCTGCAATAATGTCACTTTGGGAGAGGAGGTTGGCGAACTTGCGTGCAGGAATCCTGACGGCGACGCACACAACTATTCCTTTTCCGCCGCGGGAAGAGAGCACGCGCACCCGCGGTCTCCGACGCACCCAAGTGTCGTCGTAGACCGCTACATTGGCTTCTCACCATCTCCACTATGCTCTTGGATGCAGTGGTCTGCCAAAACAAAATGAAGCAAGTAAAATGTCTTATCGCCAGCATTTTTAATTTTAATGAGATGCTCTGCAGACAACGAAAAGAATGAAGTGGTAGAATTAAAAAAAAAAGATCTGTAATCATAAATAGACGCATGCCTAAAATCACTCATTGTATAGCTTGAGGATAGATTTTGCACGTTCTTCAATATACAGTGTTGTACAGAATGACTGCCTGCGAAAGAAAGACAGACAGTGATGAAGCACGTTTTAGCAGACAGCAATTGATTTGAACAGAAGAGCGGAGACTGCCTCGAGCTGTGGATCAATTATGCATAAAAAAAAGTTTGACCATTCAACGCTCCATCTGACCAAGAACAGTAGCAAGAATTTGCAAGGGCTATATGAAGAAGAGATAGACAATGAAAGGAAAGCGACTAGGAAAATTATTTTCGCAGCGAAATGATTGGCAGGCGCGACGCTACGGCAAGTTTAAATTTACAGACATCCTTGACTAGCCAAAGATCTTGTCACTCGCTGAAGCCGCACCTTAAGTTTTTGAGTGGAGGTTTTACTTACTTGTGCTCAGATATGAAGCCAAGAACTGGCCGGAATATCCCTGAAATTACCAATAAAAGCAGCACCAAACGAGCAAATATAGAGGATACTCGTTATGAGTCAGAAGTCTTCGGCGAATATTTCACCAACCTCCAAACTTCTAGGTAAGCTACATCGCGAAAAAAGCATGGTTCTCCGTTTTACGTGTTTGGCTGTTGTAGCTTGGCATGAACGATTGGTTCTCTGGAAGTTACAACATAAAACAAACTTAGAAAGAGAGCAGACAAATGACAAAAATGCTTTCCCAGTTTTTTTATTTCTACTCTTTAAATTTGTCTTTAATATGAAAAGTTCCCCTTGTATGTTTTTTTTATTACCACATGTTGTATGCCATGTTCCCACAAATATTTCTACCCTTGCACGCGAAGGTGAAAGAGTGAAAGCAAACCTGTTTGGTGTTTGTGAACAGCTTCGCGAAATTATCACGGTATGGTCTCTCTCCCATGCCAATCTGGCTAGCTTAGCGAAAACTCGTAACGATTTGCCATCTCATTTAGTGAGTGTATCTGAGCTATGCACTAATACACTGAGCAGCGAGAGTAAGCATGCAAGCAGACGACAAGAGCGGGCTCCACGCTTCTCGCGTCTGCTGCTCCGGCGCAGCAGTTCGGCCGCGGTTCTGAAGGTGGCGCTGTCACGACGTTTGCCACCGCTCTGGGGTTTGACACAATCACGGCACGGAAAGGAGCCAAGTTTCCCATCCTGTCCATTCTTGCTTCATGCCCCTGCCCCACAGAGATAACGCAATGAAACTCTACAAGGAGCTAAATGCCTTGCATCTCTGGACTTATACTCATCGTATTGGCAAGTGCTTAAGGAAGAAATCGATTCAAACACAGCCTTTATCATGGCCGATAGCTTGTACCAATTCACCGGCATGTCTTTTCGACATTGTGATGCACTCACAACATTGGGCTGCATGATGAACACAGCCTTGTGAGGCTTAAAGTGGGACAACATACTTGTGCTGTTTTTAAGACATAATTGTTTTTATTGTTTATTTTTCCTTGCAGAGCTCATGTAACTCCTGTATGTTGTGACACGCTTGTCAAACACTGACCGCCAACTAAATCTCAATAAAAGCTTATTTGCTTTACTTCGCAGCATGATGCCCGACTACATTGTATCCAAGGATGGATATACTTTGTAACCAAGCCAAACTTTGGGCTGTTTCCAAATCTCATAAGTGAAAATCAATAAGAAATGTTATGCAGTTTGATTGGCCTGTATTTGAATTAAAACACTGCATTTGTTATTTCAGCACCATACAACACTCCTTTGCACCAAAAGGCCCAGGCCCCTCAACTCGTGGTCACCGGAGCCCAACAGGGCATTCACAAAAGTTCGTCGCTTGCTGAAGTCTCTCCCAATTTGGCATCAGTACAACTCGACAGCCCCCGTAGATACAAAAATAAGGCAGCAACAGCAGGCTCAGCACTGTCCTTGCACAGCACAAACAAAAGTTCCCTGAATATTTCATGGCTTATGCAAGTCGAAGGCTTAGAAAAGTGAAAAGTAATTGCACCGTGACAGAAAAAGAATGTCTTGCAATCTTGTGGTCTCTTTTCTGGCCATATTTGTATGGCCGCCACTTCGATGTGGTCACACACCACCACACACTTTGTTCCCTGTCATTGTTAAACAATTCCTCCAGCTGTCTGGCATGTTGGGCACTTTACCTGCAGGACCACTATATCTGCTAGCTGCACCACAGTGGATGACAGCATTCTGACGAACACATCTTCTCCCTTGGATCAGTACAATGCCCGTTGCTCAGAATCTCGGCTTACTGTTTCTTCCATCCATCATAAAACCATCTTCACCAAGCAATGCAAGGTCCCCAGTGTTTTCTCGGTAATGGGCTTGCTTTCATCAATTTATGGTGTGACAAGATCGATCGTTAATATCAGCCAAGTAGATTCCTTTCTCACGATGTGCAGGTTACTGTATACAGATCGACGCATACTGCAGTGAACCTGGTAATCGTTAGAGAATCTGTTTCAGAACGCTGAAGTTCCCACAAGTGGGCTCTTCAATAGGCATTGTATGTATTACTCTACTTTCCATGCAATAAGCCAGCAGTGCTAGCTAAAACACTCTACGGTTGAGATGAAGTGTAATAATCAGCTGCAGTGTTTAGTGGCTGTTGTGGTGAATATATGGGGAATAGTGTACGGCCCACATCGAAATACCACTTGCGACCCGTTGTACACCCATACACCAGAAAAAGTAAATCGAAAGTACAACCAAGGCAGTGCCAGCCAAACACATACGATTCACGACAAGCAGACGCTGCAGTGGCACCTCAGTTCTGTCGCTTTCGTCGCCTCGTAGAAATTGACGTCATACATACAATGTTGCCAATAACTCTTGTAAGCCAGGTGAGTGTTTCGAGGCAATCTATTAAATTATTTGAAAACAATACGCGAGCATCTCAAGCCTGTAATTTGGTGCAAATGGCGGGAACGTGCAAATAAACGTACTTAGTGAATTTCATTGAGATCCATTGAGCTCAAAAAATCGCCGTAGTTGGCCTTTCACAACAATCTCCTCTACCGATGCATCTACCACTCCAACAGTCCCCAGTGGCTGTAATGGAGTCTTCCTTTCAAAATATGCGCATCTTTTCATGGCAGTCCACACTGCACATGCCCTGAAATTTTCAAGGCTTATGAGTACTTTCAACAGCCGTACAGGGAGTGTACAGCTATGCCCAGAAGTTTCCCTGCTTTTGTCACTGCTGGGCAGTATCTTTGATACTGCCCAGTAGTGACAAGAGCACGGAAACTTCTGGGCAAAGCGGTACACTCCCTGTACGGCTGTTCAAAGTACTCGTAAGCCTTGAAAAGTGCTGGGCAGTATCTTTAATACTGCCCAGCACTGGCAAGATATTATCTGCCTTAAATACTAGCTTAAATATTGTTTGGGTATCTTATATCTGTATCACAATACATATCACAAAACGAGTATCTGTATCTGTATTCCTGATACATTCTTTATGTATTGTGTATTTTAAGATACAAAATACAGCTATAGAAACATTACCATGCTAAACAATATATGCTAGCCTGAATTCCAGTTCTCAAGGCAATACTTCTGCCACTAAGTCACCTAAATAAAACCAATGACAGTGACGTTCTATTATATTTCCACCACAGTCCTCCAGTGAGCATAAGCGATGAAATGTGCCCACCTCTATTGGTGAAGCAGAGCAACGTGATGGCAGCCGACCCATCTTCAGCAACACATATCTCTATCTACACCCTTTGCAATGACATGCTTCATAATTTTTCGGAGGAAGCGAGGCATAGATACATGCATGAGCAATACGCTGCAAAATCAAAAATACCGATCACACTTTTCAACTGCATACAAAGAGAGTGGCCCAAGTATGCAATGCTCATTTTGCTGCACACTGGTTGTTCATAACAGAACTCAGCAGAGCTACTCGAAAAAGTATTCCGGAATACAGATATCAAAATACACGTGTTGGAAGCCTAAAATACAGATACTGAGATACATTGAGGTACTTTGACCTAGCGGGATATTTTGGAGACACTTCTTCAAAAGGACGAAAAAATTATTCTGGAGTACAGACACAGAAATGCAGATACTGAAATACTTTTCTTTATTTTGGGGATGTTCATACCCCGCAATAACATTTATTAAGAGTAGCATAACATTGTAAACATTACAGCACATTGAAACTTGCAATTTATTCATTTATCACAGAACAGCACTTCCGGATTGTCTTGAGGTACTATTTTGAGGCATGGTTCGAATCTACTCCCTGGGAATAAATAAAATGTATACGAGCTCGATGGGATGTATCACAACTATGGAGTCACAACTATACCAACAGGGACGAAAATACGTACCCGTCTCTTACCAAAAAAGGTACTTTGAAGTTTCTCGTCGATGTCCGCGAGCCAGAAATTACCTTTTCACAAACGTTTGCATTCTGCTTTGAGCACCGAAGCATTGTATCCGCTCTCTACAGGTTCAAATAAAGTATTATCCAGTATAGACCGTGTTGCAAGGCCTTCTTTATTCATCATTGCTTGGTCCTGTGATGTGTACTTCCACGGTGCCTTCCTCGTCGTCCCCGCATCCAAGACTGCAGATCATGCGACTTGTGTTGCGACTCGAGGGCTTGTGGCCGATGGGGCAATGACAGATCACCGAATGTTCATCATAAAGCCACCGTGCCTGGTGGCCACAGGCATATAAATTTGCACACAACAACGTGGCAGAGCGCCAACACTTGGCGTGGACCACATCGGAGCTTCAGTACTCCATGACAAAGTGTTTCAATCCTTTCGAAGACGCCAACCTTGAGAGCCGCTGCACCAGTTTCGTCATTGCAGGGTCACATGGCTGCGGATTCCACTATTTTGCCTACCTAAAGTAGAGCCCTGTATGTCAAAACTACACTATTCAGACATTGCTTTCTGAAAATCACGTTCTTTGGAAGTGAGATGATTTCAGCCATCCTAGTTTGCTCCTGCCAGCTCTCTCTAACAAAAAGTGGAAACAGGGACAGTCGCTCATTTTACAGACCGCTCGCTGGGCACTGCCATGATCCTCTCTGGGCTGCGCTAATCAGGCTTGACCCCCCTAAAATGCCCCGCCGAAGTTGTTACTTCAGCCTTTCTACTCCTGTGTGTAGCCCTGGATGGCGGCGTTCTTTCTCTGCTACAAAAAAATCTATAAGATACTACAGCAAGCACTCGGTGCCTGGGCCAAAAAGATGGCCCTTCGTGGAGAAAGTCCTAATGCTCAGTCAAAATATCAATAAAGCTTTCACCACCACCTACGCTACCAGCATCCACATGAAGGTCAAGTTGGCGCCAGTTGTGTGCGAACCTGGTACTGAAAATCACTATTACACGCTTGTAAATAAATTAGAAATGCACCCTGTCATGCTGAATGGGTGGCTGAAAGCACTACAATGACAGCCAACATCACTTCTGGTGATCACTTCTGAGAAAATGCTTTTGAAAGAGTCGCATCCGTTTCACGGCGGCATCAACGAAGGGGTCATAAAAAGCTGGCTAGTTGGCTGAAAAAATAAATAAAATTTCTCGCGCTGCAGACAGCCAAGACATGCGACATTCTTGGGCAGCCTCTGGGGTTCTGCAGCCAGCAGTATCGGGTGCTTTGCCAAATGAACCATCGTGTGCCTGTGGGGAAACCATCGTCACTCTCCCCATGTCACCGACTGGCGAGGGTCTTTGCTTGTTAAACACAAGCAAACCACAATTGATACATCATAAAAGCATTTCACAACAGAGATACAAATACAATTTGTAACTGTGTGTCAATACAGAAATACAGATACTCAAAGGTATATCCGAGATACCATCGCGAAGACTCTTCTATCATGATACTGCTTAGCCGTGGTTTATAATGCGTAGTGGATGTAATATACCATGTAGATTTAGTATTGCTGTTCCGAGTATTGTTAGACATGCTATACATTCACATTCCCTGACACATCTTTGAAACACAGCGCTTTTCACGTTCATGTCTGATGGGGCTGCGTTGCATTACCATGCGTTACTGCGAACAGCATACAAGGGTGAGCGGAAAGAGGAGTGTGATGATTGACCAAACTAAAGCCCCTTGATCTTGGGAAAGTACCAACACCCACTGCACTTGCCCCAGCGCATGCGACCTCCACTCTCCCTTTTCGCCCCTATCACGTCCTCCCTATCTCCACCGCTCTTTCTGCACGATGATTAGTCTCCTTGGGAAGTGCACTTGGAGATGCATGAATCTTGCATTGTGCCTATTTTTTTTTTTCGCTCGCTCCATTTTTTTTTCGGGGGTCGTGTAGCTCGCATACTGCATTGCGCTCGCTTTGTTTTCTGCGCTGTTTCCTGGTGCTATGCCGTGCAGTTTCACCTATTGGCCTGGAAAGCGACCGATGGCGGCGCCGCGAACAGCGCCTGTATGACGTCACTTCGAGGATTCACGCGCTTTCGGGGCGCGGCGCCGTGTACGAACCACCGATGTGGTAAAACTCGGCAAAGAAGCAGTTGAATTGGTTATATTGTGTGTGGTGGCTACTGATGCTGTTTTAACAACCGTGGGTGTCCGCTTTAATTGCTCATTTTAAAAGCACACCCCTTTGATTCTTAAAACTGCAGCCAGTTGTATCCATGACCAGCGCTGCGCAATGGCGAAGTACTGCTCTGTGCCTCTATATGATCACACGGCCATAAAAGAATGGCCGATCCCACGTACAGTGGGAATCGATGATATGCGAAACATGAATGAAAAATAGTGATATATCACTTTAAAATCGACATAAAGTTACAAGGTGAAGGTAAATGATGCCCTACATGACTTCCATGTCATGATTATTATGTTTGGATGTGACGTTTACCTTAGTCATCTATTCACGAAACATGATACCAAATTTAGTATGCGTGGACCAAGCGAAACGACCGTGAGCACGCTATGAGCGTGGAATGTTGTCATGTTCTTACATGAAACGCGTGTCAGGATTATCATGTTTGCACCAGTCATATATTTTGTCATCCATTGACGTCACATAAAAACAAGTTTGGTATATGTGGAGCTAGTAAAATAGTTGCGAGCGCATCATGAAGGGCCCAATATACTCCAATGTAGCGTTGATGCACGAGCACACTGGGCACAGCGACGCTACATTAGCAAAACGCGAGCACTTATTAGTCTGACGCCAGGCCCGACCAGCGTTTGTCGGCGCGGCCCGACGGCAAACGGCGCAAAATGTGACATGCTGCATTTCGCACTGATGCCATAGACTAACAATACCCTATGCCGATACGTTACCAAGACAACACTGCAGTTACGTTCCGTTTGGTTCTTTCCACTCGCCTCTCGCTTGTTGCGCAACATTTGCTGCTGCCGCCAAGGAAGCCGAAGACGAGAACTTTTCATCTGCTGGCACCTTGAGGAAACGACCGCTCCGACATCATTTGGATATAGAGACGTTTATTCGTTTCTCTTCTCCCTCTCACTGTCCCTGCACCCCTGGTTTTATCCCCTGTCTCCCCATTCAACCACTCTTACAGTCCAATCGCAACGCACCACTCTTATAGTCCAATCAAAACGCACAGATGTGTCTCTCCTCGCCACAACCTCAAAGACCCACCGCCTCTTGCCCACTCATCGGTTCTCCGCCGTCGCTCAGGTTTCTTTCACACCGGTTCCCGGAATGGTCGACGACGGGCGTTGCCGGGTCGTGGAAAAGCGCCTCCGAGTAAGTTCCCGCGATGCCGGGTTGACAGGCCATCAATACAATTGGCCCCTGCGCCAATGCCGTCGCCTCCGCTGATTCTGATTGTCCGGAGGACGCGTACGTGTACCTTCCACGTGTACCTTCCACGTGTACCGGCCACCTGCAGCCTGGCTTGGTCTCCTGTAAGGCGTCATAATTGAGCCCGACAGCGGCACGGGAGTTGTCGCGTCCTTTGTGGCCAGCAGACAGTCATCGTCCCGCATTCCGGTGGCCCTGCTTCCTTGTTGGTGAGGGGTCGCCGGCCGCTGGGTGGGCAACATAAGGTATTCGGGGAACGCACGAAGTTCGAGCCCAACACCTCCCCTCCAACTGTGTTGCACTGTATCTATGACATGCGACACAAACACAACCACATATGCACACATGTTCACTGGCTCGACGCGTGAGGCACCAACTGTCACTCGTACCTCGTTGACTCCGTCGCGCGCACGCGCTAACAAAGCATACACCCCCCTTAACTCGCCGTCCCTTTTCTGCGTCATCGTTAGGAGTCACTAACCGCGACATTACGTCGGCATTAGCGTTTAGACACCCCTTTTTGTGTTCAATTTCCAGGTTATACTTCTGTAGTGCCAACGCCCAGCGTGTCAGCCTAGCGCTCTGCGGAGTGGTTAGAGTCAGAAATTTGAGTGGGTTATGATCGGTAATCACCTTGATTTTAGCGCCAAACAGCCAAACATCCAACTTCCCCAGTGCCCAAATGATTGCATAAGCTTCCTTTTCTATTGTGGCCCATCGGGTCTGAGCCGGGCTAAGCTTCTTGCTCAGAAAAGCGATAGGGCGCTCCTTGCCCACCAGATCCTGCTGTGCCAGGTACGCACCAACGGCGTAATCGGATGCATCTGTGGCGAGGATAAATTTTTTCTCCGGGTCTGGTGCCTGCAACGCCGACGCCTGCACTAGACAGTTTTTCACCTTGTCCAAAGCTTCCTGCGCCTCTGTATTCCAAGGTAATTTCTGCGGAATACGTCGGCCAGTTAGGTTAGTCAGAGGCATAACGACTTTGGAGTACTCGGGCACGGAGTCCCTATAATAGTTGGCTAGCCCTAAGAAACTACGAAGCTGTCCCTTTGTTTCGGGAGCCGGGATTTCCTTTATCGCCCTGACCTTCTCTGGATCGGCCCTGAATATCACTCCTACTGCAGTTACTCGGGCGTGATATGCGCGAAGCTTGTTAGCGTGAATGGTTCTGCGTGAACCGTCCTCGAGCTCATTTAAATAACTGTACGGTCGCAGTTTTTCGACCACTGTGATCGGTCCCTTCCACTTCACCACTAGCTTCCCCTCTCCTTCCTTCTCGAGCCATAGTAAGTCCCCTGTGACAAACTGTTTGTCTGTGGCCCTCAAGTTATAGCGTCCTACGTACTCCTTTACATCTCGCGACATCTGCGGCCAGTAAAATGAGCTTTTCACTCGTTGTAGTGTTTTCCGCTCCCCTAAATGACCTGCCCATGGTGAATCGTGAGCCATTTTCAGCACTTCTTTGTGCCTGTGCGATGGTAGCACTAGCTGTTTGCAGATGCGACTCGCGAGGTGTTCCTGATGATACAATAGCTCGTCTTGAACGAGCATGCCATGCGTTCCGGCCTTTGCCTGCGCCCAAGCACCTCGCAAAGCCGAGTCTGCTTCCTGAGCCTCACGAAACTCTTGTCGTTTGCTTTTGACCGGCTCGGAACCTTCGCTGTTGCTCTCCGTGGTTATGACGCTTGCCATCACCCGTTGCTCCTCGCATGCCTCATCTGACAGCTCTACTATAGCTTCGGTCTCCTCGACTGCTGAACACTCGTCTGACACTATGTCACGTTTAACCCTTTCCTCAAGAAGCTGTGCGTAATCGTTGGGCGTGATCAGCGCGTCGGTGCCGTCTAGCAGCTTATCTGTGATTGCACAAAGCACGGCCGACTGCACCGCCTCGGCTATCACGCAAGGACTTCCTTCGGTAGCTATGAGCGGCACGTAAGCCAACTCAGCGGTTACCTGTTGCCCGAACGCTCCCGTCAACTTTATCTGCGAACCCGTACCATTGTACTGAGGTACCACTGCCTTTCTGATGACGCTCACCTCCGCTCCTGAGTCTACCACGGCATTTAATGATCGACCTGAGCTCCTAAGCTTTACAGTTTCCAGTGAGGGTTGTTTCTGCTCCTTACGCTGCCACAACCTGTCTGTCATTGCTATTTCTGACCCGAATGCAGAAGCCGTCACCCTCGCGACCACTGGACCGTTTCGTTGTCCTGCTGGCCTAGTGCCTTGCCTTGCACCTGAGCCCTTATTGGGGCAATTCCTGGCAATGTGGTCGGCACCCTTACACTCGAAACATCGCCTTTTACCTTTTTCGTCAGTGTGTGTATCTACCGCTGTTTTAGCTTTCTTTTGCCACTCCTCTACATTTGCCTTCTTTTGTGCTGCCTTGCACTTTTCGCTCTCCTCGAATCTCTTCGCGAGCCTAGCCACGCCACTGGGCAGCAAAAAGGACTCCTGTTGATTACAAATGACATGCGCTCTCGCTTCCGGGCTCAAACATTCTTTCAAGCGATCCGCGACGACTAGCTGCTTGAGTTCCTCGAACGTGCCTACCTTTGAACTCTGGACATAATAGTCGAAATAATTCTCAAGCTGCACGGCAAACTGATCCCAGGACTCCCTTTCTCCCTTTTTCGATCCCGCAAACAGCCTCTTGTACTCCGCCGCCAAAAGCCTGAGACCCTCCAAAATGCTTGACTTAAGCTTAACATAAGCTTTGCGCTCCTCTGCTGTAAGCCTGCACAGCAGCCCGCGTGCCCTTTCACTGAACTGTGGCAAAACTAGCCCGGCCCACCATTCGCTCGGAACTTCATACGACTCGAGCGTTGCCTCAACATCCTCGAACCACATTGGCGTAAGCACCTCTTGGTTTGGCATTGGTGCCAGTACACCCTTTAACAAGCTTGCGAATTTCAGTCGCCTGTCTTCCTCTGACCTTCCGCCAAGCGCTACGCTGTCATCGCTCTCGTTGGACTCTGCCCCATTACGGGCTCGTAGCCGCTGGCTTTCCAGCATCAAGCGCTGCTTCTCCGTTTCCGCCTAAGCAATTTTTAATTGAAGCTGGAGCAGCGCTAGCTGCTGTTCCGACGCCGTATCTGACGTGACACTACCATGACCCCCCGTGCCGCTGTCGGCGACTCTGAACGCCTGCAAGTTTCCTGCCCCGTCCCCGTTCATTTCCGAGTTGTCCCTTTCTCTGTCTCGCAAGTTGTAATGCTTTGTCATCGCCTGCGCCCAACAGAAAATCAAGAGGTACCCGCCTGAAGTAGCCTTGCGGTGCGCTCTTCCTCCTCGGAATCCGGTGGACTAGCCTTGCTTCGTTGATCCCGCAGCGTGGTAGTCAGTTGAAGGTGGTTGTCGTCAGTCTCGGCCGATGTCGCTCCCCGCTGTCCTCCTCAGTTCAGCCACGCAGATCCTGTCGACTGCGCCAGTTACGTTCCGTTTGGTTCTTTCCACTCGCCTCTCGCTTGTTGCGCGACATTTGCTGCCGCCGCCAAGGAAGCCGAAGACGAGAACTTTTCATCTGCTGGCACCTTGAGGAAACGACCGCTCCGACATCATCTCGATATAGAGACGTTTATTCGTTTCTCTTCTCCCTCTCACTGTCCCTGCACCCCTGGTTTTATCCCGTCTCCCCATTCAACCACTCTTACAGTCCAATCGTAACGCACCACTTTTATAGTCCAATCAAAACGCACAGCTGTGTCTCTCTCCTCGCCACAACCTCGAAGACCCACCGCCTCTTGCCCACTCATCGGTTCTCCGCCGTCGCTCAGGTTTCTTTCACACCGGTTCCCGGAATGGTCGACGACGGGCGTTGCCGGGTCGTGGAAAAGCGCCTCCGAGTAAGTTCCCGCGATGCCGGGTTGACAGGCCATCAATACGATTGGCCCCTGCGCCAATGCCGTCGCATCCGCTGATTCTGATTGTCTGGCGGATGCGTACGTGTACCTTCCACGTGTACCTTCCACGTATACCGGCCACCTGCAGCCTGGCTTGGTCTCCTGTAAGGCGCCATAATTGAGCCCGACAGCGGCACGGGAGTTGTCACGTCCTTTGTGGCCAGCAGACAGTCATCGTCCCGCATTCCGGTGACCCTGCTTCCTTGTTGACGAGGGGTCGCCGGCCGCTGTGTGGGCAACATAACGTATTCGGAGAACGCACGAAGTTCGAGTCCAACAGCTGCGTCTTCCTTTTTTCGTGACAGAAGATGCCGGACATGCTGAAACACGCATGCATCAAAGCAACGCAGCACGACGCACACCTGCGAGTATATGGCAGGACCGGCGCCTGGAGTGGCAACGCCGGCGCGACGCGATGAAATAAATGCCGGCAAGCACGCACACCGCGTCACGACAAAATGTATTGGCGCTTTGACGGGGCATGTAGTCTTGTTCTCACATGACACACATCTCATGATTATCATGTTTGCACCATTCAAATACCTTCGTCATCCATTGGCGTCATGTAATACCATATTTGGCATATAAAGCTAGCGAAACGGCAATGGGCGCATGATCAGTGTGGCATGTAGTCACGTTGTTACATGACACTCATGTCGTGATTATCATGTTTGGATGTGTCATTTACCTATGTCGTCCATCCACATCACGTAATACCAAGTTTGGTACATGTGAAGCTTACAAAATGGCCGCGAGCGCAACATGAGCGTAGCATGTAGTCATGTCGTTACATGACACGCATCGCATGTTTATCATGTTTGCACCAATATCACACCTTCGTCATCCATTCACGTCCCGTAATAACAAGCTTGGTATAAGTGAAGCTAGCGAAACGGCCACCAGCGCATCATGAGAGTGGCATGTAGTCATGTCGTTACATAACACGCATCTCATGTTTATCATGTTTGCACCAGTATCACACCTTCGTCATCCATTCACGTCCCGTAATAACAAGCTTGGTATAAGTGAAGCTAGCAAAACGGCCGCGAGCGCATCAAGAGTGTGGCATGTAGTCATGTTGTTACGTGACACGCATGTCATGATTTTCATGTTAGGGTCTGTCGTATGTGTTCGCCATGCAATCGTACCATACCATACCAGTTTTGCAACACGCCATGTGAGCGAAACCACTGCAAGAGCTACAAGACCATGAAATGTAAATTATGACATCCATGACATGTATGTCATGATTTTCATAGTATGACTACTAAATATTTTCTTCATTCAGTCATGTTATGCCATGCCAAGTTTGGTATCGATACCATTATGGAAACGGCCAGGAGAGCTAAAAGTCGTAGGCGGCTAAATAGATAGATAGATAGATAGATAGATAAATAGATACACTCAAAGAAGGCGAAGTTCGCTAAGAAATGCTTCGCATTTAAAAAGGGGTTAGCTTTATCAACTATTCTAAGGACCTGAAGCTGGGGAAAAGTGGATAGTCAAACTTGGAAAGGGAAAGCTCTTCACGTCTTCGACTGTGTGCAGCAAGCACTTCGCTCACAGTTACTTTTACTATACCCACCCTATATCCACTCTTCGGTAAGCTTACAACCGTGTTTCAGCGCCTCGCCAGTACTTCAGCCATTCATTTCACGCAGGCTACAAGCATAGGCGACTTACACCAGCTGACGTGTCGTCCCAAAACCTACTGCGAAGGCCTCCAAATGACCATAAAAAACCTACTGCGAAGGCCTCTGCTTACCATAAATTTGTAAGCGAAACCTGCAGTTGCCATTTACTGTAATTACTCGCGTAATCCTCGCACTCGGATAATTCTCGCACCCGCCACATCGCCCAAAAAACATACGGTTTCTTTTTTTCCTCGAGTAATTATTGCACCCCCGAAAACTGCCGCAATGTTGTCGTCTACTCATTCCAGCCACTGATAATGATAGCGCTCGCCATCTGGCCCCATCTCTTAAGCATCAAGCGCACAATTATTGCACAGAGATTCAATTTAATCTAAGCCAAGCCAAAGTGGCAAGTGCGCATTGTGGCGCGTTTTGTATGTTGAGTCAGTAATCGTGTCGCGTTATTGGGCGATACTGAAGTTACACGGCTGCTCTCAAGTTGAAAGTGATCAATTATGCACTAAATAACGGCAACAGGGCCGCCGGTAGGCCCTTCGGAGTCTACGAGTTTTGTGTTCGCTATTGGTGGCGGCAGCTGAAAGCCACCACGACGCATTGGGCCTGCCGTGTGCCTAAAGCTGGGAGTGATGGTAAACTTTATTTCTTCATAAAAAAACTGCGGACGATTCTGTTAAATAGCCATCAGCCCAATACTGACGTTTTACGCTTACTTTTTGAGGGCTCTTGTTGAGTGACGAACCCTACCGCTACGCTCGCAACGCCTACAAGCTTTGCGTATGGTATTCTGATTCTCGACTATTTGCTTGCACTTTTCGTGTCTCAAATAAATCTTGCCTTGTGTTAAACCTGTGCTTTTATTATATAAATAAGTTTTAATTAGTACTTCTCAAAGCTTGCTGTTAGTTGCTGATGTCAAATTCCGCCTTTGCGGCCACTTCGTTTTCTTTTTCACTCTGTACGTTTTCGTGGAAAGCTTTATACGTGTAATTCTCGCACCCCCCAACTTAGCATCGATTTTAATATTTGTGGCCCATTGCCCAGTGTAATATTTGTGGCCCAGTGTAATATTTCTGGCCCATTATTATTTGTGACCCAGTGCATGGTATATATATATATATATATATATATATATATATATACAAATAGTTATGTTTTTTTTATGATATCCAAGGTAAGCGTGATGGCTTTCGTAAGAAGCAGTGCTTGCACAACATCGACCAAAAGAATTTAGTTCGGTCAAAAAACGTGTTCTTTGCAGGGTACAGCGCTTTTCTTATTGCTCGTAAGAAAGCATTGCCGAATTCTGTACTATATATTTTAAGCATTCTTCCCGTCTGATGGACATCATTTTATTTTTTTCAACTACCGTATTTACTCGATTCTAACGCGCCCTCGATTTTAACATGCTCTGATATATATATATATATATATATATATATATATATATATATATATATATATATATATATATATATATATATATATAATTTCAGCGATAACTATTTGTTACATTCTGATACCTTAGCAATGATGCTATGCAGTATTGTTATGAACTAATTCGTGATGTCGGTCTCACTGAACACACATTACTGAGACAAACTGCAGTAATTTGCATCGGCCACAGGGTGCAATAAAGGGGAATTTGCCCCCTCCCCGAGTCACACCCACACTTGCCCCTCAAAACTCCTCTTACTGCGATACAACACGGGCTTGCTCCCTGCCGACGCCCATAGCTGCAATCCGAGCACAATTATATCAAATTTGGTAATTTGATGCTGCTTGGTAATTTCAAAATACCTGAACTAATTAGAATCGCACGGCAGAAGCTGCGCGAGCGAGAACACTCACACATAATTTATCTTTCTGACCAGCCATGCAGTCGCTGGCATCAGCGTGCCTATCGGCTATCTGGGAGGCTTCTTGGCCCTGTTGATTGGGCTGCCAGTAAAACAAATCTATAATTGCACTCAAAAACATTCGTTGTTGTCGTTAGTCGACCCTCGCGAGGCTGTTCGTTTGACAATGTTTCAGCCCGAAGCAGACAATCCGTGCTCAAGAGCAGCGGCAGCTACCGCGTTTGAGAGTGGAGTCCACAACAACTGATATCACACGCGAGAGGGCGCCACTCCCAAGATTTTGAGGCCAATACCTGATGCAACCAGAATACAAATAGTTATGTTTTTTTTATGATATCCAAGGTAAGCGTGATGGCTTTCGTAAGAAGCAGTGCTTGCACAACATCGACCAAAAGAATTTAGTTCGGTCAAAAAACGTGTTCTTTGCAGGGTACAGCGCTTTTCTTATTGCTCGTAAGAAAGCATTGCCGAATTCTGTACTATATATTTTAAGCATTCTTCCCGTCTGATGGACATCATTTTATTTTTTTCAACTACCGTATTTACTCGATTCTAACGCGCCCTCGATTTTAACATGCACCCGATTTCCACAACGAAAAAAAAACAAAGTAAGACATCGATTGCAACGCACACCCATTTTTCTCGCTGGCCCGCACGATCACACCACTCGAAAAAACAACTCTTTTTGGGAGCGTCTTCCATTTAATTATGACATACAGGGAAAGCTCGTACCCATCTGACGTGTAACAGAGCATTGCCGTCACTGTAGTTTTACCGTCGACCGATGTCAGCACGCGAACTTGCTTTGCCCCCTTCTTCTCGACGGTTGTGGTGCCAGGCATGTCGAAGTAAAGAGGCGTCTGATCAGCATTCCCGGTTTGCCCAAGCAGGTAGCCGTTGTTGTGCCGCAAGTTTAGGACAAACTTCTAACTGTGAAGCTTTTCATTGTACTCCTCCGCAAAACTTTTCGCATATGCCCATTCACCTTCAGAGGGAAAAGCCTTTCCTCTTCATAAAATTAGTTAACCAGCACCTGCTCGCTGTGAACTGGCTCCGCATTAGACCTTTTTCTAAGGCTAACTGCATAGCCCGCACTTGCAGCAGTTCTGTCATCACGGGCCGCTTGCTGCTCAAGCACATACTCGCCGAGCAGCTCTTCAATTTGCGGAAACCGACCCTGCTGTGGTCCACTG
Source organism: Rhipicephalus microplus (assembly GCF_043290135.1). Lineage (NCBI taxonomy): Eukaryota > Metazoa > Arthropoda > Arachnida > Ixodida > Ixodidae > Rhipicephalus > Rhipicephalus microplus. The sequence continues at coordinate 20,195,841 of NC_134701.1, read as the reverse complement.
TAGCCTTTGCGTGAAGCTTTGCTGTCGACAATCTTCTGCTTTTGTTTCCGCCAGTCCCGCACGCACGACGATAGCTTTAGCGCGAGAACAAAACGACGACACAGAGACAAGAAGGACACGAGCGCTCGTGTCCTTCGTGTCTTTCTTGTCTCTGTGTCGTCGTTTTGTTCTCGCGCTGAAACTATCGTCATGCCATGCCAACTAGCCCAAGCTGCCACACTTCCCGTACGCAGGTTTCGGGAACTCCGAACAGCGGCGATGCGGCCCGATTTCCGTCCGTTTCTGCACACGCGATTACTTTTCTTTTAAAAGCGGCATCGTGGTGCACTCGAGTTTTTGGAGTCGGCCCTTCCATGCCGTCGATGCTAATGCACTACAAGATGACAAACTCCTCAGCACATGTACGAAGTGCTGCACATGGGAAACACATAGGCAGAAATGGCCGACGCGCCATGCCGATGCACGTAGGGGGCGGCCATTTTGGAAATGCCGATGGTGATAGAATGACCATGTTCATTTTTTTTTTTTCGTACTCGATTCTAACGCGCATGCGATTTGTGAACTCGCTTTACCAGAAAAAAGGTGCGCATTAGATTCGAGTAATTACGGTATGTGCCCATTGCATAAAAATACGGTCCTATGCTGATATTCTGCCGAGACTCCATCAAATCGCATGTTGGCAAATGTTATTCAGCCTAAAATGAACCACAGAAACTGCTTTCTGCTGGAAACAGTTACTTACAATGATATAGCTTCTCGATTGCACCTGTCATGATTGTTGAAATCCACTGAGCTAGAATGTACAAAAATAAGTGAATGAACGAAGAAATCGAGGCGACACTGGTGATGGTCTCCTAATGAAGTTCTTTTTTTTATATGAAGATGGGGGCATATTATCCCACAAAACAATGACACAAGTGCGATCTGGGACTAAAAAACAAAACACAAGCACTGCGACAAAGTTATCAAAAAAAAAAAACAATAACCTCCTGATAGGAAACATAGCACCGTGACGTCATTATTGCGCCATAAACTTTGCAATGTGAGACGTAATCAAGGGCCATAAGGTGACGTCATTTCGTGATGATGATTTCTTTTATCACCTGTCCTCGACAACCGGAGACGCCTTCCTCGCCTTCTATATTTGTTATTTTCTGAGGAGTCTAAGGCTATGGTCATAATGGTAACCACCGCCGTTATATTGCAGATGAGCAGCGTCTTGTTTTTTTCAGTTGATCAATTTGCTTTTGAATTTAGATGCCACACACACATGACTGGATGCCAATTATTATTAGGCTTTCTCACGCATAGAGGTGACGTGCAAGGGGTGTTCACCTGATTGTGCTCGCTTACTGGTTATATCGACTTCGAGGCACAGGCCTGAAACCCTAGCTCTCATAGTGAATCTTTTAAAATCACCTTTCTGTCATTTATCGATGACCTTTTTATTTATGTAACACGAGCCCAAATTATAGCGTTGATGAGTTTTGACTACAAAGATTTAGCAGTCAGTTACTACATATTATGATTGTTACATAATAATTCGGAGAAGTTCTGCACCAATAATCGTTAGCACTGCTGCGTGTTAGTCCCTTGTCATTTTGCAAATGAAGTTATTCATCGTGCCTGAACAATTAGATGCTTTCTATGCATTGTTGCTATATTTCATTGAAGACCAATTTTAGCTGCATATTTTGCGACAAATTAGGAGACAAAATCTGAAATACGACGCAGTTGGAAACATTATTTTTCGACCACCCAGCCGTAAAGCACAGGAAGCCCTTTCGACAGAGACATGAACCTCGAGCAGATAGCAGAGCATAGTTGCTGCTACCTGCTCCTTTTCAGGCATACAGTAGTTGCCACAAGAAAAACTATATATAACAAGAATGTAAAGCATGCTATCATCTGGAAGAAAAAAAAACACCAGCATCAGATGACTCTTCGTGGAGCTGCTTTTAAAGTAGCTCCCCACATTTACGCAGTTTTCAAGAGAATCTAATTTTCTAATGAACATTCATTTAAGTGTTCGCTATATAGAAATCCCAATTTCTCAAAACTTGCTATGCTACCGTGGCATGCAAGCGGCACGACATCACGCGCTTCCATTGATTTCGGTGGCACGTTCATGGGAGCCTCGGCGAAAAAAGCGCCGGGCGCAGTGCCCGCTGAAGATGGGTGAGCAGAATCGAGAAGGAAATGCGCGCACGGAGGAGAGTGTTGTTACTTTCCTAGATCAAGGGACCTTATAGAAAAAACAAGTGCACAGCTTCATCTAGTGTATGAATTTCTTAAGTCTTAGTTCCAACGTGTTTGCAGTGCATGCTGAATAAAGAAAGCACAAGAAAGATAAGAGGAAGGGAAACAAAGGTGTAAACCGAAAGGTAGATGTGGACAATGTGCTTTGGTACACACTGCTTTATGAAGCTTGCATATAGAAGCCTGTTGGGGCCTTTGCCTCGGTTAAGTCTCGTGTGGTGGCACTGATATTTGCACAGGTGTACACACTATTGTTTCTGACACTCATCCTTAATACGTGTGCTTTTCAACTTAAGCCATCGACAGAGAGGGCCACATGTTTACTACATGCGTAAAGTAGCGCTTTCTTCTATCTTCAGCATTTACAAGGAAATGTTAATCAATCATGCTCACTCGCGCATGTGTGATGTCAGCCGTCTGTTTTTAAAGATGAATATGTTTTAATAGTGTTTCTGCAAGTCCAGCTTGTAGTGCAGGCAAGCTACTAAATTGCACGGGAAAATAAGAACCAAGATTGCAAAGCTGGTCACTTCCGAGCTTAAGCGCAGTCTTGATCTGGTTGACGAACCTAGTTCACGTTAATACTTTCTTTAATTCATTCAGGTAATGAATGAATTCGATTAAAATCTGCGTTACCTTGTTCCAAACAATGTAACGGCTCTTTAGTTACCTGAATAGTGCACGATGCATAGGGAAATTATTGTAGAACGAACACAAAAAGCAGCAGCCAGTCCCTGAAATTCTGCAATAGGCAACTGAACTTCAAACGGTATGAGCATGAGCTTGTTCGTAAGGCTATAATGGTGTGAAACAGCGCGAAAAGAAACGACGGCACAAATATAATAAACAGACAGTGCTTGGTGCCATATGCTAATTTTTTTGTGCTCATTTTTTAGTGCTGTTTTGCAACGATGTGCGGTTGGTTTTCTTTTTGTGCAAAGCAAAAGACAGCAGATTGAGCTTGCGGGCTTTTTGACAGATGGCAAGCTAGGTTTTGAATATTCCCTATTGGCAATTGGACGTAATGCATCAAAACAAGAGGCAAGCAAGTTCACAAAAAGCATGAACGGTTGATAAAGAGAGGACAACATATGGAAGTCCTAAGAGATTAATGATTTACTGAACTATCAATGTTGGTCAATCAACAGAAACTTGAAGACATAAAATTACAACATCAATAACGTAGAAGCTAGAATGTGCACACACAAATGTACTACTGCAACAAGTGACGGTGATGAATGGTGCCTGAAGGTGCAGGGGCCATGCATGTGCAAAGAGCACCAGTGCGACGGGACAATAAACAAGCCACTCCCCGACGTCTGCCGCAACTTTAGCGGTGCTGTGGTCAAGATTATCGGGATAACCCTTACCAGGAAGGAGCCAATCACGGATGTTTTGGTAGGCATACGAGTGAATCCAGTGGCAGCCATTGAAAGTCTCGTCGTACTGGTAGGATGGGTGGCGATAGTTGTGGAAGCACACGTCCCACAGACCCAGTCGTATGAACTCCATCTTGGCCTCCTGGTAGCTCTCGAGCCAGTAGGGACTCGCAAAGCTCACCAGCAGAAGCAGTGTAGCACAGTAGGCCACCAAGCCCGCACCCAGCAGGAGGCCCGATGCAGGCGGGTACCGGTACACCTGGCCACTCGAAGACTTCTCCATGGCCTGCCAAGAAAATAGACACCAATTTCCACTTCCAGCTGTTTGATTGCACAACAGACAGAAAGATTCGCAATCATTTATTTTTTCTAAGGTCTGTTGTTGAGTGCGCCAGCATAAGTCAAACCAGGTTTTATTTATAGGCTTTAAGGTGGCGGTTCTACTGTCGCCATATTGCGAGTAGTTCTGGAAAAAATACCAGACGGCGCCACCAAGTCAGGACTGGAAAGCCAACATTTCGGAGGTGAACTGCCACACGTGTGCCGGCGCGCCACACTGCATGACGAGAGGGTGCAAATCGCGCTGACACGGTTCGAAGAAATGAGGCACTGAGCAGGGGCTTTTTTTTTTCTCCCCTTCACCGACACCTCCATCTCTCTCCATGCTCACTAGCCCCTGACCCCTGCGGTCGCTGCTTTTCAAGAGATCCCTCATGTAGGCTGCGTAGCCTGCTTGGCCAGCTGCTCTACGTTCCATACAGTGCCGGAATGCGGGGTTGAGTGAAAAACTCTATCGCGGAGGTCACAACAATGTATACAATGGAGATCAAAACTTGGACTATGAGTATTCATGCGAGGTTCAACGGAACAGTTCGTTCTACAAATAATTGGGGTTGCTGGAGCGTGATGCGGTCCGGTGGGACAGGAGAAGGCAAATTATATTTGACTATGTATACTTCCTTCCCAGTATGACCTAAGCTTCCAAATTTTCAAAAAAAAAAACAAAAAAAAAACGGGTAGTTAGGCAAATCGCGTGCTATAAATTGCTTATAGCGAAAGAGGGACGCACGAAGTCCGCACAACGGGGGGCCACCATTCCCCTCATCGTGATTTACGGCCCGTGAATCGACCGGCACTCGCAAAACTGCCCATTTCCTACGCATTAGTGCAATGCGCCTTCCATTGCTTACATGAATGCGAAGCGCATGTTTCGCACTCATGTAAATGTGTTTTATGCACACCGATGTCACCACACTTTCTTATAAACTTATCCCTTTCAGAAACGTTTCTGTTCTTTTCGAGCTACTAGGCGTAAGTCCAAGATCGGCTATTTCTACTCGTCAGCCTTATGACTCACGCTAACGAGTCAAGGAGCTGCTATCTTGACGCATTGACAGTTCTCCGCACAGCAGACTTCCTAATGACGAATTGTCAGCAGGTGCCGCATGTCCTTGACATTTTTCTCTATTCTTTTTCTCCCCTTCCCCCTCCCAGTGTAGGGTATCATATAAGCCTTTCCTTTGCCTTTCTCTCTCTCTCTCTCCTTCAGGCGAAAGCGTCGGCAGGGTGCCTTGTCGCATGGTGTTGTACACTGGCACCGAAGAAAACCAACAAGTTTTCAGTGCATAGGAAATGTAGATGGGCTTCACCACTGCCGCTCCCCCACCAGACCTGCTCAGTGGGAGCATAGTCAAAAGTTATCCGCCTTTCTGCCTCCCTGAAGGACCTCACTTGTCGCGGGTGCTTCAAAGCAGAAAAAAACAAGAGCCCTGGTGCCTCATTGCTGTCCCCGCACCGAAGTACTTTCTTACACCACGCCGTGCATTCAGCAAATTTCATGCCACTTCGCTTCGTTGTTACTGGCTGAAAAATCTGCAAGATTTTCAGGCAGTAGCATGATTTTAGCCAGTTTATGCAGTGAGCAACGGAATAAATATTGCTCGGTTTTGTGGTTTATTGAAACCGATGACGGATATTCACAGCTGACTTCGAGAGAAGAGTTTGCAAGCGCCCGCGTCCCCTTAGAGCGAGTTTGCAGTGATTATGAGGAACGCCGTCATGGGGTACTCCAGAACATTGGTGTTCGCGCATTTCGGCGCTATGGAAATGTGCGCTTGTCGTATATAAAGGCGGAAAGCGAACACGCGTCCTCAACTCCTGCCGCACCGTAGTTTTCCCCAGAGTAAATAAATAAAATAAACACGCAGAAAGTACAAAACAGACTTCATCTCATTCCTGTAGGTGTGCCTCGTTTCGTGTTTGTGCTGTTTGTTGTGATGGGTTCATACGAACAAGCGCAGCACGTCTGAAGCTCCGTATATTTCACGGTAAAAAAAAAAGATATTCACAAATACCTTACTCACGCACGTCTACTCAGTTCGCTCGTATCGCTCGTTTGTCGTTCGTTTTTCTGCTTTCTTCTGACTGTCGTCGCACAGCCCTCGCTTTTCGCTTTAGTCCGTGGGGGGTGAGGAGGGCGACAAAGACGTGCACACATAAAAGAGGGACTTTCCATGAATTCGGCCTTTCTTTTCCCGTGAAGACGCTCACCCCACCCTCTCGGAGGATACTGCCGACCTGTTTTCACGCTCTCCCGCGGTACCGCGCAGCCTTATGAGACTCTGAGGGGAGGAAGGCTTACAGATGACGGTGCATGGTTTGAAGTTAGAAAAGACGTTTCCTCCTGAGGCAAAATGTTTTTGCACGCCACATTCGGGGAGACAGGGAACCTTCAAATTCAGCGCTTTCCTTATTTTTGTTTAGGTGGCGCTAGAAGAAGATTTTCGTTGTAGTGATAGGAATAATGTAGATTTCTCAATATTCCTGCAGCTGTTGTGTGCGATTCGTGTGCATAAGTATACCAGGAGACCGTAACTGTTATAGTTTAGGCTATGCATGCTTAGATTTCATTGCTATTTCAAGATAACAACGACTTTGTTGATGTTTACGGCACGATAAATTAAGACAATTCGCGAGCTTTGTTTCGCATTTCTGTTTACTTTATTGAAAAACGCTACGTTGAGGAAATAGATCAGGGGTTCTAGTTTATCTACGTGCAAATTCAGCAAACGAACTTCAGTAGTTCTCCGCAAAAATGGGCCACGGTAGGTCTATCTAATGAGAATATTGCCCAATTTAGATCAATATAATTAAAAAGTGAGCGGGCGTACATAAATAAAATTGAGCACTCACACGGAAAATGACATCCTCTATATACACCCAGAAAATGAATTTTCTCTAGCGAATAGGTGCCGGATAGTTCGCATCGACATTTACTAAATTTGGCTCTTTTCAAAAGCTAATCAGCAATACAGTAAAAGTGCTAGAATAATTTGCTACGTTGAGGAAATAGATAAATATGTCTTAAATGTTCTGCGCAAAGAACAGTGCTGTAACTGCAGCAGATTTTTCAGAAAATGGTCACTGCTGACACACAGTCAGACCAAACCATGTAACTAGCGCTTATTCTTGGCTCTCCCTACCCAAATGCTAAAAGCTTACTTATTTTTAATAGATATGTTTAAAATGTACAAAAATTAAGCTTTTCAATGACACATAAACCAACTATATAAGACAAGAAGAACAGCCGCCACGTCAGTTGGAAAAGTGACAAAAACGATGTGTTCGTGCCGCCGGAGTGAGACCGCCGCCTTAACTACAGTTTGTATAATTGTACTACAGTTAAAACCTATAAATTATTCCCTCAATAGGTTCGTTATTTATTGGTTTTATTAGCCTATGCCTGATAAAGAAATCAGTAGCTTGGATGCTAGCGGGTCGATGATACTGGCGACTATCGTGGACAGGCTTGTGTTGTGCACAAAAGGAAAGACTGGTGAAAGGTACGGGTTTATCAAGGATGTAGGAAGTGAATGTTGAAGGCAATGCTGAGTGCCTTTTTTATTACGGGTTACCAAAAGGCAAAGAATGGAAAAATGTATGATAAAAGTTAAGTCAGGCAAATCACAAAGTGCATAGCTAGATCAAATGAGTTATTCACGCTTTTAGTACGATGATATTTGAATTATTTTTATAACTAGACAAAATAAATTTTGTCACATTGGTCAGAACCAATTTCATAGACTCAGTATCATTATTGTGGTGAGGGTCAACAATTACAGTTGCATAGTCTAGCTTTGACCGGAGAGAAGTCTAAAAAGCAGTTTGTTTAATCTAAGGAATTATTTTATGCCCAGGATTGCACAGAGCACAATATCAAGCGCAGTATTAACAGCGGCCAAAAGAGAAAAAAAAAGACATCGGAGGAGTGTAATTTTTACTGTCAGATTCCACAAATAGTTCAAACAGATGTCATGTGGCACAGTCGGTGAGCAGCAGCCTACGCCAGATTTCTCATTTTCAGCCAAGTAATGCATGATGGATCGACATTTTTGTGTAAATTGCATATTGCCATAACCACTACATAAAAAGAAATAGGAGGTAAGGCCTGCTGCATAGTTTTTACGTGAATGGATGAATGAGTTTTGGCTGGGTAGACAGTTGATGTAGCAGTTTGTTGTGAGAACACCACTGTTTGAGGGACACAGGGCAGATGCTGAATGGAATGAAATGAAAAAACTTTATTTGAGCAGAAGCTGATTCATGCCAGAATGTGATTGGCTTGGTATTTTATGATTGTTCATTTATTTTTCATGTGATTTTTTGCATGATAGTGTCTGAGCAAGCTTTATGATAATCAATTTCATCACTGAGGTTATTGTCATATTAGCAACAGGGGCGTGAGGAGCTGTTGGGAGAACATGTCCAACAAGGACACCTGAAGGAAGAGTTAGATTTTGTAGAAAATGGCATCCTGGCCACTAGGGCACCTTCCTCGGACACATGCCAGCGTTAAGCCATGTTAATACATGCACTACATATGGACCCTCAACAAGGATCAAAAGCGTAAATGCAAGCAATATAATAAGCTTGTTAAGATGTTGTTGTATTTAGCATAAATTACGTAACATTTGGGGCGTAAATGTTGGCAGGCCCACAACATTTGCTATACTACTAATGCTGTTGGGTAAAACCACTGGGCGAAGTAGTTTTGGTTTTTATTACTAAGGCTGTTGGGTAAAACCACTGGGCGAAGTAGTTTTGGTTTTTATTTTTAATTGGCAAAGCTTCTGGCCTCCCTAAATTCTGCATCTTCAAGTACATTTTGAAACTATGCAGTAGCGCATCCATGCAGTTGGTTTACTGGACTAAAGGGCAGATGTAACGTGCGTTATTGTGAGTGCATGTCGCACTAGGTCAACCATGGCCTAACACTCGCATCTTGCTAGGCTGCAATTGTAGCGAGGACGCAATGCGCCAGACAGTAGCACATACCCGCCTGCGGGTATGTGCCACTGTCTGGCGGAAAGTATTTCACTACATGCGTGAAGGGATTCTGGCATTATTCATCATCATGGGCGGGTATGTGCAAATGGTATTTGGGTATGTGCCACCGGTGTTAGACTGCTTATATCAACCTAGGAAGGACGACAACACACTTGGGCAATTTTCATGCATGAACAGACAAACAGACAGACATAAAACTTTATTGAAGCCCTGAGGAACACTAACTCAAAGAGATAGAGCAGCGGGCTGCTCCCATGTCGGAACGGGTAGGCAGAGCCTCACCACCATGTCGTGGGCCCTCTGGACAGGCCAGAGTTGATGTGCAAGTTCTGAGCTCCTGAGCACAGAGCTCCATTCTCCTTTGATTATGCACTGAGAATTGTGTAATGAGGGGCACTGCCAGAACATGTGGTCTAAAGTAGATATATCACCACAATATGAGCATGTTGGACCAAAGCCTTGAATAAACTGGCTTTGGGAACGAAGACTAGGGTACGATCTGCTTTAAAGCATCCGGAGGGTAGATGCCTGGGCCCTACAAAGTTTCACATGAGGAAGGGGGAAGACCCTTCTCGCCAACTGATATTTATGATGCTAATTTTCAACAGTTTGTTACAATCCAAACAGAACTATTGTCATTTAGTTTGGGGCACCACTACACAAGGAAACCTACACAGAATACACCTCTTACAAAAAAAGTTCTTACACAAAATTGAAAATGCCCCAAGACATTTCCACACACATGAGTATTTCTTAAAATATAGAATACTTCCAGCCACAACGCTATATGATTACCGTTTCTGTAAGGCATATAAACAAGAGTTAAAAACCAGATCAGATTTTCTCAAGGGGAGATGCTGGTCGAAAAATGTGTTTTTTCGACCAGCATCTCCCCTTGAGATGCTGGTCGGTGGTGAAAAAATGGTGAAAAATGCGTGTTTTTTCAAAATTACCGATTTTTTATTTTCGCCTGTTTTGATAAGATTAGTACCTCTACTGTTATGAAAAAAATAATATAGGTCGAGACTTAACTGGATATGCTTTCGAATTTCATCTAAAGAGCACAAGGTGCCTGTTAAACGGTCGAAAGTGTGCAGTCTTCGAGCGCCTTGCCGCCGATAATGCGCCACCGCTAGCCAACAGTTTCTCTCGCTGATGCAGCACAAGAAATAATAAAAAGAATCACTCTTCTGCGCGTTTTTCGAGCGCCGCGACTGGCTTATCAAGTGGTACGAATCGGGGACCGCCATTGGCCACTGTGCGCCTGTATGTGCTGTGAAAGCTATTTGTGGGGTTCATGTCTTGTCGAGCAGCGCAGCTGAACAATGCTTCTCTTGTGTAATTATCTCTGTTATGAATAAAAAAAAGGCATTGCTCGCATGTGAAAGTCGTTGTGCGGCACGCTCTGTAGGAATAGGCTACGAGCAGCTGGTCCGGTTTAGGGCAGTTGTCGGCTTGCAAAAGCCAATGCATGAGAGTCATTCACACCCGTCAGCCGGAAAGTTCATGATGCGGCCATGGATGACGTCAGCGCCACTCTTGAGAGGTCAAAAGAGCTCGCAGTGAGAGAACTTAGCAGGGACGACATTGCCATTATGTGCGAAGGTATGTGGCACAAACATGGCTGCAAAATGGCATGACCCTGGACTTAGTTTGGATTTCGCTGTCCTGTCGAACTTCTTCCTAGCTTGCAGTTGGTACACAGCTCTGCCAGATGGAGCGGAAGTTTGGCAAGCGTTTCTTGGCCCTGTCTATGAGCGAAATGTCTGTGAGGAGTCATCTCGAAAACGCCGAGAGCGCCAAACTCATGGTGCTGGTGTATTTTAGTCGCAGTGGCCACTACAAGAAGGATTGTTCTTTTTGGTGTGCAAATTTCATCTGATTTATTAATATCTTTCACAAATAAAAACTCAATTTTAACTTTAAAACTTGTTTTTCTCAAAACAAATTTTGCCATGTTTTCCAATGTGCCCCTCCTTTTTCGGGCACTTCTAGTGCTCAGATCTGCATGAAGTTTTGCCCAAATTTTTTCCAAAGTATGACAAATGTAATTACCTAGTTTAAATTTCTATTATTTATTGTATAATAAAAAAATTGTATGTATACCTTTACTAGAATAGGTGAAATATGGACTTTTTTAGTCTATTATTTTTCACGTGTACTACATATTTTGTATGTGCTTACTAATTAGTTATTTGCACTCTACACTTTATTTGAAGCATTATGAACTACGAATGGTAAAAAAATTACAGAATTTTAGGGATGAAAAGAGGGGGGCAAAAGGGTTAAGGTTTTCATTTTGTCAAGTAGCAGAGGAAAAAGTGTGTAACTTGCAAGAAAAGTAATTATATAATTGAAATCAGCATAAAAAGTTCCATAAACAGCTCAAATTTCATAGCCCTAGGGTGAATATTAAAGAAAAAGTGTCCTCGAGTAGCATTTCCCCTTAAGCGCCTTTCCAGGTTACAAGAAAACACCCCTGCATATGCAACACGTAAAAGGGAGTACTGGAAAATACCAACAGTGCGAACAATATATGGAAAACAAACACTCGGTAACAACTTACCAAGAGTATTAAACAGATTAATTTGCGAAAGGCTATAATTAGAGAACATGTATTTCAAAGCCATACACACTTATTTTGAACTCAAGACAAATAATTCTTGAAAAGCATTCTTCTGACGCCTCTCATTTCTAAATCTCATGCGCACGAATAATTAAGGCCATGTAGGAAAAACATTATTTGTAACGCGGTATTTTTCTTCTTCGTTTTCTTTTTTTCTCTTTCTTTGTCTCTGCAAAAGATTGCAATTTTGTAAACTTAGACATTATTGCTTTTTTTTTCTATATATGTCTTGTATTATATAATGCTGATTTATGTTGGTTTCTTGTTGTTGCATCACTGCTGTTAAGCGCCAATGAGGGGGCCAGCAGCCCCGTCAAGCCGTCCAAACGACAGCTTTTTCCGCCCCCCTTGTCGTATCATTCATTGTATTGATGCGAAAATAAAGTCATTGTCATTGTCATAATGTTTGCTCCCTTCGTTGAAAGTCAGGACAACATCCTTAAGTACAATTAGGTTGGAGTCAGAAGGTCCCGCAAGCTGCCCAACACACCGAGTAAGTTCGCGTGCTCGTGCGTGGGCGATCTCGTTTATGTTGCCATGGAGGCCAGATGTGATCTCAGGTGAGTCGGAAACCAAATTATGGCGTGTTCAGAAATGTCCTTATGACCAAAGATGCGAACTACTTTAGCCAATACCGTTCCAGATGCAAAGGCTCGCACTGCCACTTGTGAGTCTGTATAGATGTGTTGCCGGGAGTCGTCAAGGAGAGCGAGAGCTATGGATACCTGTGCAGCTTTAGTGGGAGTAGTGTCAAGAAAAATGTTTTTAAAAAAAATTACTGACATTGGCAGCATTTACCTGACGAATCCAATAAATAAGTAACAGGGTCTCAGCAGGTATTGAAACCCAACATTCTGGGTCGCAATCAAGTATTCTACCACAAAGCCAGGCCAGGCCTTTGAACTGCTTTTCAAATATAGACCCTAATGCTTGTGAAACATTGATTGTGGCTGCAGTGCAGGCAATCCAATTTTATAAACATAGCATATGTACTCCTATGACACAGCCGTCGCGTTAATGATAGTTGTAGTTAGGTGCGACCCACTGAAGTTGATTTATGTAGCAGTGTCTAGGGCCAGCATCCTTAGGAGCACCAGTGCTTAATATCAGTTTATTCCACGTGGTGTTGCTAATATGTACTCATGTTTCAATTGGCATCATTGTGCAAGTGCAAACAACTGGTTATATAAACACCTGCAACTTTTCAACATATGTCTGTGCCTGTAACATTTGTACATATATTTAGCGTTATTTCATAATGTGTTGCTCACTAAAAAAATTACAACACAGTCACTTTTCCTGTGCATGCTTCGCACAATGCCAATTCCCAAGGTACATGTGATCTGCCTAATTATTTTTCTGTTCATTTAGCAGCCGTGGTAGTACTGATATTATGGGCTTGCCAGGCACATTGAATACACAGGCACGTAAAGTGAAGCTTATGATCCAACATAGCATAAGCACTCACATAAGAGCAAGGGCATCAGTATTAGTCATGGAGTCGGAGCAACATTTTTTTTTTTTTTGTGTTTTGTTCCACTGTAAAAAGTGCCCTTTCATTTCTGTTCCACAATGAAAAAAAAAAGTATTCCAGAAGGGTTTGTGCAGTTTTCATTTGTACGCAAACACCTGAATTTAAGGTATGATAAAAACTTGGGATTTACAGTGCAGTTACTTCTGCTCCTTTTATGAACGTGGGATGGGCAAAACATGTTATTCCCACACTCGTAAAGAAGCTCCACAACACTTTTCCAAGTAATCATGGAATGGCTTCATTAGAGTTTGTTGCCTCACGAATCGACCATCATAAAAATTTTTAGAATACATCAAGTAGAAGCAGCATCATAAAGATTTGTCGGAAGCTCTATATTTACTTTCTCTCTTCCCAATACGCAAGCTGGAAGCGAAGCAGGGAGCGATGGCACGGAGTAAAAAAAGCTATGTGACATGCATATTGACCTTGAGTACTTTTTGTTTTCTTTCTGTTCAAACGAGCAGCTTATTTTCAGTACGATCACAAGCCGGCACTGGAGCATGTGGCAGACTGCCGTGGTGGCCGCAGTAAATATGCAGCACATGATACTCAAGTTAGATAATCGTCGTGAAATTTCGGTATATGGCATAGTCATTTGGGTATATAGTATCATTTGTAGAACGAAAAGTAGGACTGAAACTCATCAATGTACTACTCAGCCGGACTCCCTGAGGCTCAGGACTTCACCTGAGGCAGAGAAGTCAACTCATGGGTCCATTACGCTAGAATTGGGTTTTTTCAATATTGGTCAACGCACTTTAATGCTACCGCTCATATAATCAATGTTCTATAATACATCTTTACATCTTATATAGTCATTTGGGTATGTCGTATCATTTGTAGAATGAAAAGTAAACGATTTCTAGCAGACATTAAGAAATAATTGTTAATTTCAGGCCGCAAATGTAGCTATGATGTTTGGCTTGCATGTCCTCGGGAGCCACGGCTACAGGTCAGCAGCATTTTCTGACCATGCTGAAAAAGTGCCAGACAGGGACCCTTTAGAAAAGTGCAAGTAATTGCCCCACCAATTCCTACTGTGGCGACCACTGCGCACAAACCTGCGCAGCCTCCGTCTCATCACTCATCAGCCCTGCGTGCCACTTGATGCAACACGCTTGCGATAAGGGACAGCGCCACCGCAGCGCCACCGGAGGCTTACGTCACCACTGGTGGTTGTAAAACCCAAGCTATGTTTCTCTAATCCTTTTTCTACCGACACTCTATGTGACCTTCTACCGACATGGCATCCCACACAACCAACTAGTGCAAATTCGTACACTTCTAAACTGTGGTATTTATTTTCATAAAGTGAATTACGATTTTTTTAAGCTGGCTTAATGCTTTGTGTAAGGAGTGAGCATGATATCAGAAGCTGCTGCCTATGAGTGCACCTATGATATGCGGGACTGCTGCTCTTACAAAATAAGTTTGCAACAGTTTCTCGCCTTCGGAACTACTGATGATGTATGTATTATATAACCGCGTTTTTTTTTGTATGTGCTATAACAACAAAAATAAACAATTACAAGCAATACCAAGCTTCAGCATTGAGAATGCAGTCTCCATGCCAGCCTGTGTGACAGGCACACAATAGTCCACTTGTGTTAATGTGAACATCTCTGGTCACCAGTCTTTTTGTTTTTCTCAATATATTACTAGGACATGTTTACTTGAGAATTGCTGCCTGAGGTGCATGGTAATACTGGCCCCTAAGATATGCATTTTACTCATGTTGCATGACCTTACTTGTTACTGATTGCCAAGTTTTTCCCCCAACCGAAAAACAATATAAACGTTGGTTTCACTCAGGAACGAAATAATAGATAACTGTTACGTTTACACTTTCATTCCAGTAAAAGATATCTTATCGTAACTTAGTTGCACAAAAAAATTGAAGTACAAAAGGAAGACACTTGGACACAGCACACCTTCCTTCGTACTTCCTTTTGTATTTCAATTTTTTCGCGCAACTAAGTTAAGATGAATCACCAACTCAACCCGCAGTCTCTGCTTCTCAAATAAAAAATATTGTTTTTTTTATTTTGTTCTGACTGACTAATTTCAATGTATGAGCTATGGTGCAGTTACATGCATACCATGATAGACAGTATTAGAATAGCAACCAAAAAGCTTTGCGATAGCATTTGCCTCTTCAGCGCATGTGCCGTGCACTATCCTCTTGCGGACCCCCGGAAAGTGACAGAAACAGCGTGTGACCATATTGAATGCTAACTTTACATACTCAATTCTAACTCTCGCTAATATATTAGATTGAACTTGCAGCATGGCTAAGACCAGAGACGAGAAAATAGAACATGAGCACTGACTCACAGTTGCAAGTTTATTTTGTGCAGAATTAAAGTATACATACCTTGTGGCATTGTGGAGAGACCGGTCACTTAGAGGAAGCGACAACGAATTTTTTTCGACCCAGCTTTTTTTCAAGCGGCCTAAAGATTACCCTTCGTAGTGTTCGTAGCTGCCGCAGTTAATCCCAAAAGCATGTACTTATTTTATAAGCAGTATTTCTCGATCTGAAAGACTCCGAACACGGATGAGCCCTTTCATCCAGCAACTCTGAGAATTGATAGCGACGCCAGTAGCTTTTCTGGTGACCGCGGTGGTCTAGTGGCTAAGGTACTCGGCCGCTCAACCGCAGGTCGCGGGATCGAATCCCGGCTGTGGCAGCTGCATTTCTTATGGAGGCGGAAATGTTGTAGGCCCATGTGCTTAGATTTCGGTGCACGTTAAAGAACCCCAGTTGGTCAAAATATCCGGAGCCCTCCACTACGGAGTCTCTCATAATCATATGGCGGTTTTGGGGGTTAAACCCCACATATCAATCAATCAAGCCTTTTTGGTGAATTGCGCATTCTGTCGTTCTGCCTTCGTAGGAGTTCCTGTACCTATGCTTAACCACATTTATTCTAAGCTTTACAACTATTTTTGAAAAGAACAAGCCGCTACAATGAGATGATGGGGCTTTACACAGCTTCCCTGCATTGTTACCGCGTCGCGTGCACCTGCGCCCGAGGTTGTTATGCCTGTGTCGTGGATGGCGTGTCCCTTTGTCGTTACTTTCTTCACACACGAGCCAAACCATGTCACTGAAGATGTCACTGCGATTATGCGCGGCTGTGCCGACTAGTAGTGCACGTAATTTCTGAGACAAATTGTAAATAGAAAAATCATGTCACTCTCAAATTTCAGCAACCCTGAAGCCACGTGCATGGTTTCATGAGCACGCAGAAAGTTGCTCAAGACGTGCTGACGAACATGGGATGATTACGTTATGCAAAGGCAGTGCCACTTTAATGCGTACTACTAACACACGCATATATGTACATTTTTATGGAGTAATATCTTTTACTATAAATAAGCAAATAATATTTCAATACTAAAAGGAAAATTTTTCACCGCGTACACTAGTTCACGGTTACATGACAAGGCACGTTGGATAATCGAAGTTTCTGCCGCCAGGTGCCGTCACAGGCTGTTTTAGCAATTTTTAATGAAGAAAAAAATTCGCAAATCCCACGTACAGTGGGAATCGATTATATGCGAAGCACGATTGAAGCAGGTTGATACGTTACTTTAAAATTACCACAATGTTATGCACACTCAGGTATCCGGATGAGGTGCAAGTAGGTTGTTTATAGTCGCGTAACGATGGTGCCACTAAGGTTTCCAATACCAGCCCCTGAAGTAGCAGGCATGTAAATTATACGGTACATGACTTCCACATCATGATTATCATGTTTGCACCTGGCATTTGTGCTCGTCATTCATTCAACTCCTGTAATACCAAACTTGGTACATGTGAGGCTAGCAAAACGGCCGTGAGCGCGCTATGAGCATAGCATGTGGTCAATGTTTTACATGACACGCGTATTATGATTATCATGTTTGGATGTGTCACTTACCATTGTCATCCATTCACATCACGTAATACCAAATTTGGTATATGTCAAGCAAGCAAAACGGCCATGAGCGCGTCATGAGTGTGGTATATAGTCATGCTCTTGCATGACACGAATGTCATAATTTTCATGTTGCACTGGTCATATGCCTTCGTCGTCTATTCACGTCATGTAACACGGAAAATGGTGTATGTGAAGTTAGCGAAACGGCCGCGAGTGCACTATGAGCGTAGCATGTATTCATGTTTTACATGACACGCATGTCATGATTATCACGTTAGGAGGTTTAATTTTCTTTCTCGTCCGTTTGCGTCACACAATACAAAATTTGGTACATGTGAAGCTAGCGAAATGAACGCGAACGCACCACGAGCGTATGGCGTGTAGTCATTACTTATGTCACGATTTCCACGTTGGAGCCTGCCGCTTAGGTTCACCATGCAGTCATGTCATACCATACCAGTTTTGCAACATGTCATGTGAACGAAACCACAGCCAGAGCAGCAAGATCATGACATGTAAATCATGATATTCATGACATATGTTTCATGATTTTCATGAAATGACTAGTCACTTATGCTCGTCATAGAGTCATGTTATGCCATAAAAATTTTTGGTATAGATCCCATTGTCGAAACCGCCAGCAGAGCTAAAAGTTATAGGCGGCTAGATAAATGGACAAATATGCTCAAAGTCCCCGAAGTACGCTTACAAATGCTTCGCATCTAATAAAAATATACCTCCACTTTTTACGATAAAAATGAGCTTCGTTTGAGTTACTATGAGGGACAATCTTTCCATCTGTGCAGTCATCTCATTTCATGCCTAGGAAGTTGCCGGTCGCTTTAAATGTTCACTGATATCAGAGTGCACTGTCAGAATTTCCACTAACTGTAATTTGGCTGCACAATGCAAATGTTTTATTACAGATGCACATTGCAGATGCTTAGTGATTTATTGTTCACAAACCCTTAATTGTTGTTGACAATCAATGAAGCTGAGAGATGGTCAAGGCATATCATATGCATGTAGATTCCCCTTCGAATGTCAGTCAGCTTCAATCGCATGCAAACTAAATGGTTTGTATCCATTATTATTGTGTCTCTCCAGCATGAACTGTGTGGCCTTAATATATATTTTGATTGTGAACGCAATAAACTCCCAGTGGTGAGTCGGCACTCGTGTCATGGAATTTTTCACCCTCCTCTGTACTGTGCTGCACAGTCAACCTAATATGCAAACGCACAAACTCGCCGTGTTGGTCCATATCACAAGGAGTCACAGGCGTGTGCATACGTTAATGCTCATTTCATTGCAATAAGAAGAGATACCCGCCCTGCTGCCATTCTTGGTCCTAGTCCCAACATGACGCTGGCCTACGGCGTTTCTTAGCCAGTCAGAAGCGCTGGTGAGCCTCTGTGGTAGAATACTTGACTGCCATGCAGAATAGAGCCGTGATTTGTATTATTTACTTCTATCAACATTTTTAACCCATTCACAATGCCTCCGACGGCGGCACCACTTTTTCGGCGAGACAGGCTCCTTCAAGCGTCGAGATTCTCGAAAAGTGGAAACGATTACCCACTACAACCTAAACATATCGGTAAATGACGGCAAAAAGCTCAGGTCGATCGCAATCGAGCTCTGGCTGTCCACCACGCACAGTATAAAAAGTCCGCGTACCCCTTAATTGCTACATTCTCTAAAGATAGCTAGGAGGCGATGCTCAGAATACTCTGAGCGTTCCAATTGGAGTTGCACGCAGTGCTACAGGAGACGCGGGCCAACGATCGTAGCCAGTACCGTATCGTAATAAGTGCCCTCCGACCGCGCGGCGTGCGGTGCGTAACCTCATTCAGAATGGATGCGGAGTCCCCAGCTCGATACATAGCAGGCAATTAGCCACGGGCCAATGCGATCGCTGGACGACGCCAGGTGCTGCGGTGATCACACGCGCATGGCCTACTCCAAACAAGGTGCTCTCGCCGATGACCTGAAACTTCCTCGACGTCTACGACAACGCCCAGCCTAGTATGCCCTAGCAAAGTTCAAAATAATGCTGCCGAGAAGCGTCTGAAGTTCGCTGTAAGCTTCACGCTCCCAACTCGATGGGAAGGCTCGCACTACGCGCCCCGCCCGGAACAACGCTTCGGGAGAAACCTGTTTTTTTGAACGACGCACGAAAAGCGCTCTTAGCCACCGCTGTGCACATCGTACGGGTGGAAATAAGATCCTCGAACATGTTGCGCATGCCGAAAGTTTCCGATGTGCTCTTGGTGCAGCCACATGCAAACAGTCAAAATTGAGCTTACCACACCGAATTGCTGCGCGCCAACCACCGACGCACACCTGAGAAGACGCTTCCACTACCGCTCGCGCTTCGGTGTGCTGCTCCGGCGGCCCTGTGCTTGCCGCGGTTGCCGTGCGGACGCGTCGCGTGGGAAATGACGTACACGAGAAAGCCGGATGTCGCTGCCACGTGATCACAAAGAAACTTGTTTTGGATGTCGTCTGCTGCGAGCGCTTCCAAGCGCTAGTCTAGCAGCATATTTCTCGTTTTATCAAGACCTCAAATACGTACGTGGTCAACTTAATGGCGTTTATTGAGCCGCGTCCATGTTTCAATGAAATCGGAAAAACATGAAGTCAAGAGAGCGCTGGTTACGGCACTTGACTGCCGACCACTGATCAAACACTGGCCGTATGCGTTACAGAACTTAAGGGGGTGGAAATTTCCGGAGCGTCTTTCTTAATCATATCATGCTTTGGGGACCTAGAACCCCAACAATGCAGACTTCCATTTTTGGCGGGATTTTTATTGAAAAATGTTGAAATGTTTGCAGAACATAATTTTTTTCGCATGAAACAAGAAATAGCCAATTTTTTTGTTCAGAAGATATGAAGGAGTCATCTGAAGTGACCACAGTCCACCATGTAGTAAGCGTCTACTGGTCACTTTCTGTGCAAGACCAACACTTTATTTCTATAGTCCTTATTGTACTCATACAACGCGCTCTCCTGTACTGTCAACATAGTAGAAATAGCATATACTTGTATATCTGTAAGTACATCTCGAGTCTACCGTCTAGCACACCTTGATGACGACGGCAGTCGGAATAAAGCAAGCGTAACATGTCCCATTGAAGCCCAAACGATAGCGTCATCTCTGTCGGTTTGCCGAAAGCTTTAAAATATGCGCCATTCAAAATCCGACACGCGGAGCTCACGCGTTTCAAAAGAAAAAAAAAAACTGAAGAATAAGTACAAGGCTCCCCTCCCCCCCCCCCCTTTTTTTTTGTTTCCTAGGGTGACCAAGGTGCTGGAAAGAATGAAAACTGGCATGAGAAGGAACGACATCGTAACTGCTTTTTGGAAGGTTTCCCGGGGGTGGGGGGAGCTTTGTACCTAAGCATCACCGTGGAAAAAGTGATGTTATTTTTTTTTCCTTCCATGACACCGCAAAAAATGACGCCATTCATAACTCCGTAAAACCTAAAGCAGTTAGGCTCCGGTATTGCTCCAACTAATTAAGTTATGTCCAGTGCTTTTATGTTATATCAGTGCTTTCATGACTGATAAAAAACCTAACTTTTGAATGATCATGACATTCACAAGTAAACAGCACGTGCTCTTAATATAATGTTTTTCTGGGAAATGTAAATTCGTTTGCTGGCAACACTGGTGGAAAAAACAAAGATGGCTACGTCAGGGTCACCCCGGGACTTCCACTTGGTGCTGTGCTGAAGTTTCTTGATTGTGTCATCGGATAACGCTGCTGTGTCGAAGGCGAAAGTGTGCAGGCCGCGGACCACCTCATTCTCATCGGCATAAATTATTTCACTGGCGAAACAGCGGAAACAACTGAGGTGTGCGCGCAATGATGATGATGATGATAATGATGATTCCACAGTCATGGCTCGTACCCACTCAGGGGGATCGGCTAAGAAACGATGACTTAATTCAGTAAGATTTTTTTTATATATTCAACATCGAAACC
Source organism: Rhipicephalus microplus (assembly GCF_043290135.1). Taxonomy (NCBI): domain Eukaryota; kingdom Metazoa; phylum Arthropoda; class Arachnida; order Ixodida; family Ixodidae; genus Rhipicephalus; species Rhipicephalus microplus. The sequence continues at coordinate 20,174,777 of NC_134701.1, read as the reverse complement.
ACCAATCGAGCCTCTTCTTCTTCTCGTTATTCTCCTCATTTCATGGCTCAATGCAGTAGATTGGCCGAGTGTTAGGTGATTTTTTTTTCTTTCTTCGCAATACTACTCATATGTTCTACGGATTGGTTACACAACAAATAATTACTGAATCATAGTATTTATTTGTTTATTAGAATGGAGAATTTAGCTTTATATTTTTTAGTCTGACTGATAAATTCCTCTATGACGTAGTGAACATTGCTGTGACTGTAGCCCAGAGTAGAGGCGCCGTATAATAGAAAAACTGATTCGGATATTTCCAGACCCAAGTTTCGAAAAGGTGGTGCTATGAATCTTCTGAATGACGTAAAGCGGTAACAGGATAGAAAGTAATGACTGATTATTTCCTCCTGCTTACAGCAGATACACAGAGGAGACAACGCTTGACTTGCTCTATGCAGGTAAAAGTTGAGGGAGGTAACCCGGCCGCGAAGTTTGGTTATGGCCACTTTCATTATTTTCAACCGCGATGACTCACTGTTCCAGGGAAATAATAGGTGCTTATATTGTGGCGAAGCTGTCAAGACAGGTTCTAATAAGCATTTTTTTGAAAGTTAAGGTGCGGAATCTTGCGATTGTAATGTATGTCGTCAGTGAGAAAACAAGAATCCTTGGCATCAAAAGCACCGCCTTTGCTGAAAAATCAGCGCTTTCGTTTAAAAACAAACCATTGTGTCCTGGTACCCAAATTAAGTGGAGACATTGTAGGTGTACGGGAACTGGTATTCTGAACAGCCTTAGAACAGGCGTTTTTCGCAGTTGTTAACACAACTGCGAAAAAAGTATTCCAATGGCACTTCATCATTAGGCAAAGAGGCAGCCCTTGGCCAGGAGACGAGTTAGTCATTGGCATGGTTGCAATCGTCTACACGATAGTAATCAATACCGCTCAGAAATTAACACCGGTCAAATTCACCACAGACTCGGACAAACCACCGGTCAAAGTCCTAGCTGAGCAGCCTCGGCTTCAGCACCCAAGTGTAGAGTGACGTCTTGGTGACGTCTCTTCGAGCCTCTTCGGCGAGCCGCATCAGATTTACTTCACAATTTACTTCATGACTTACTTCATGAAAGTCCAAACAGGCCTGCAATAGACACTCTGGTATTTTTCAGACGCTTCCTGCTTCAGCAAAAAGGCTATACTTCTAGCTGCCGTGTACCTATGGTTCTGCCCCAGTGACCTACGGTTTACCGGGTGGGCTTGGTGGCTGTGCCACATTAGCACCCACTAATCCACCCCGCTTCGGCATGCAGGCTTCCATTCGAGCTTCCCTCCTGCTAGTGTTTGTTCTTGGCCTGGATGCTGTTTCAGCGTGCGTGGTACCATCTCATCCACCAAATCTTTGTGCCGGTGGTGCTCGTGCCGCGTATCTGTGGGAGCTGCCAGGAGGCAACATATCAACAGTCTTTCCGCTATCGCACCCACACCCGCTGGTCATCAATCTACCTTGGCTGGCCCCATCGCCAACGACAACCTTCACAGTGTCGCCTATAAAGCAGCCACATGGATCTGCACCGCCCTGTGGGCTTAGTGGCTGTGCCACATTAGCAACCACTTATCCGCTCCGCTTCGCCATGCAGGTTGGTCCATCGTATCAATTATACTTAAAAAAAAACAGTAACTACTTGTTGGTACAGCTGCCAAGCCCGCAGTCATTGATGTGTATCTGTTGCAGTTGTATTGCTGTTTTCCGCAATATATTATTGCTTGCGGGAGATATAGAAACTAACCCAAGACAAGACACAGCAAGCATTCTTATCGAGCTGAAAAAGCTGTCTGCTGGACAGTCCAAGTTACTAACAGAAATACAGGACATCAAAACTCAACTCCTTGTAAACAGCGCTGCCATTTCTGACCTAAGCACACGTTTGGCTTGTGTGGAGACGAGCTGCCATCGTATTGAACCCATGCGGGAGCAGCTGGAATTGATGCAATTGGACATAGTTGTCTCGGCTTGTCGAACTCTAAGATTGGGAAACTGCCTTGACGAAGCTGAAAACCATTCAAGGCGTAACAAGTTGTTGTTCCACGGCATTCCTAATACTGACCCTAAAGAATCATTCGTGTGCTCCGAAGAAATAATTATTCGCCACTGCGCTGAACACCTTAACTTCACATTAGATCCGCAAATAATTGAGCGAGCACATCGACTGGATAGACACACTCAAAGTCGAAACCGACCAATTATTGTAAAATTCAATCTTTATAAAACCAAGGAAGCGATACTATCCAACGGCCGTAAATTAAAGGGCACTCCTTTCGGCATTAGCGAAGACTTCTTCTGGCAAGTGCAAAACGCGCGAAAGCATCTCACTGCTTTTGCAAAAAACCAATCTGTTCCTTACTTGCTCCGTTATAAAACTCTGCACGTCAACTCGAAGCGATATGTCTTCAATGAGTCATCTCAAAGTGTCGAGGAACTAACATAGCTATCACGCCGTACTAAAACGCCCTGCCACGCTACGCGTGCTGCTCGTGCGCATACGTCTTTTTCGGTAATCTACACTAACATACGAAGCATTCTTTGAAAACGAGACGCGATATCAAACCTTGTTTCATCATCTGGGAGTAACCTGCTCACATTAACAGAAACGTGGCTTAATGCCGACGTTCTTGATGCGGAAATACTGGACGACCTGCCAAATTTCGAACTAATGTGCAAAGATCGGGAGGGAAGCAGAGGTGGTGGTGTCCTCGTTGCCATTAAGAAAGAACTTTCATTTTACACCATTGAGATACGTTCCGACCTGAAAATTCTATGGACCCTATGTCGTTTCAAGCCACAACTTGCTCTCGTTGGTGTGTGCTTTCGCCCCCCAAACAATTCTTCAGATTTTTCTACGAAATTAAACATCTTAAGCCAGCTAGACAAAAAGTACCTGAACGCGCTCCTTCTACTTTTCGGAGATTTCAATTACCCCAACATTGTTTGGTCAAACCCTCCACTAAGTACTGGAAATCTGGAATCTAAAGAAATCGTAAACGTCTGCTTAAACTTCAACCTCACTCAAATGGTAACTGAGCCAACACGTGTCCCGCTGGATAGTGCTAACATCCTTGATCTAGTATTGTCTTCAAGCCCTGAAACACTATCTTTCATCACCTACCTTAAAGAAATAAGGGACCACACAATAATTCATGCCACTTTTCTCTAACCCAGCCCGTGCGTCAGTCACATAAAAAAATCATCCGTCTCTATAATGAAGGAAATTACTTAGTGATCAATAACGAACTTGAACAAATTACGAGGAATACGAAGCAACATTTCAGGAGCACGACATTCATGAAAACTGGTCGCTTTACAAAGAAAAAATAGCATATTTAACAGATAAATACATTCCAACATTATCAATCAATGCTAACCGGCATAAACCATGGTTCACAAAAAACCTTAAAAAACTTAAAAACAAGTAAAGCGCCTTTTTCGCCAAGCTAAACAAAACCCACAGCACGATTCAGGGGAAAAGTACTATGAAGCTGAACGTACATATCTTACCGCTATCCGGCAAAGCAAGTACACCTTCTTTCACTATGACCTGGCTAAGATGATTACTGAAAACGCTAAGCAATTTTGGCAACACATCAACCCACAGTCAACCCGCACTTATATCTTTACCCAACGGACATGGTAAAATGCTATCAGATAAAAACACCGCTAACATGCTTAACACCGCGTTTTCCTCTGTTTTCACCAAAGAACCTGATGAACCATTACCTACGTTTCTTACATCTTTTGAGGCTACAGTGCCCCCTATCACCTTCTCGATAGACGGCATTTCAAACATAATTGTCAACATTAAATTGTGATGATCAGCTGGTTTCAATGAAATCACATGGAAGTTTCTGAAGAACAACGCATTCACTTCCGCGGCTTATCTAACGCTGTTGTTTTTCCAGTCACTGTCATCTGGAAACCTACCAAAAGAGTGGAAAATGGCCAAGGTAGTTCCAGTCTACAAATCGGGCAGCAAGAGTTCACCCTCAAACTACTGCCCCATTTCCATCACATCAGTGCCTTGTAAGATCAAGGAGCATGTCATATACACTAATATAATTAGTTTCCTTAATTCTCAAAACTTTTTTCACCATTCTCAGCATGGGTTCCGCAAGGGACTATCCTGCGAAACACAATTAGCTGCTTTTCTCCATGACTTGCACCTCAATCCAGACGCTAACACTCAAACTGATGTAATTTTTCTTGATTTCGCGAAAGCATTCGACAAAGTTGCTCATCAACGCTTACTACTAAAACTCTCCCGACTGAATCTAAACACCGCAGTTCTAACATGGATTGAGCAGTTCCTCACTAACCGCCTGCAGTCAGTAGCGTCAATAACAACAACCCTGAGCCTCTTTCAGTAGAATCTGTTGTCCCTCAGAGTTCGGTATTAGGCCCCCTACTCTATTTATTATATATTAATGACCTACCTTTGCATGTTACTAGCAAAATCCGCATGTTTGCCGATGATTGCGTGTTTAATCGTTCAGTGATTAACATTACTGACCAGTCTGCTCTTCAACAGGACTTGCACAACATTAAGGACTGGTGTCAACGCTGGTTATTGATTTTAAATACTGGTAAATGCAAAACAATGTCGTTTTCTCGCAGTCCTAATTCGTTAAAATTCAAATATGAAATAGCAAACCAGACTAGAGACCGTATGCCAATATAAATACTTAGGTGTGACGATATCGAATAATGTAGACAGGTGTGCGCATCTGAACAACGTTACTGCATCATCTAACAAAACATTTGGTTTTTTACGACGTCATTTACAAAGCGCTCCACATCATGTCAGTTACTAGCTTACAAAACACTAATACGGCCTAAACTAGAATACGCATCAGCCATTTGGGATCCTCGCCAGGTATTCCTCACAAACGCCCTTGAGGCTTTTCAGAATCGTGCCATTCGTTTAATCAATTCCGCCTCTTCATACGATATCATCCTTGAAATCGGAATCTGGTTTACAGACACTTTCTAATCGACGCCACATTGCTAGTTTATCATTATTTCATAAATTCTACCACAGCGCACTAAATCAAGCCCCGTATATTTTGCCACCATCACGCATATCCTATCGCATTAGTCACCCCTTAAACGTTGCCCGTCGTTGTTGTTGTTGTTGTTGTTTTCCTATTATGAGTTGCGCATACCCACTGTGGGGAATTGGTCAAGAATCGAGTGGTTTCAACATTTACTGTTCATATTTGGAATGATAAAGGTTTAACAGAAAGATTACCGATAGCCTAGGAAAGTGTGGTGCTAAATCTGATGCATACAAATATTTACATAAACGAACTTATTCCCAGAATAGAGCAATAATCACATTTTAAAAGTATATAATTATGTGAACCTGTTAGGATAATTAAACTGGTTAATTAGTCAACCTATTAGTTTCATCAATATAGTCCCGGACGGCCGCGCATACTGTCGCATTAGAGAAACCAGAAATGGAAGCTCCAAAAGACAAAATGACAGGCAGAGATAAGTCCATACCAATACCACGTAAAGGTATTTCTAATAGGGTTTTTCGTAATGTGTTAAACCGCCTGCAGGTCAAAAAGAAATGGTCTATTGTTTCCAGTTCACCACAGAATGCACATAGTGGCGAAGGTGCCTGAGCAGACCTGTGTTTATAAAACTTTAGATTTGGTACTCGGCAACGCAACCTTGTGATAGCTACTTCTTGTTTTCGAGTTCGGCAAAAGTCTCTTCGCCAGGGATATATTAAATGGCGATATTCTATAGATTTTGTTAGTGCTGAACCTTTAAAGACTTGCATAAGCGTACGTCTGCGGAATCGAGCAGCACTCACCTAAGCGGATGATGGACAGAGTGGTAGAATTGAATGGCTGATTGACGACTTAGCTAAGGAATCGGCTATTTCATTTAGAAACAAACCTTTATGTCCAGGCACCCAAACTAATCGTACTTTTCTCAAATGCGCAGGTACTAGTGCACGGAACGCCTTTGTTACGTGATTATCAGCACCAACAAACAGTGCCGCACAGAGAGATAGGGAATCTGTTATTATGACAGCTGATGTAATTGCTGTATCTAACTTGCGTAAGGCGAGCACTACTGCCAGAAACTCAGCCACAGAAACAGGTATGAAATCGGGCAGTCGAAGGGAATAAATCCAATTTAAAATCAGACTGAAAATACCAACCCCTGACTTTTCGTCATATTGCGATGCGTCTGTAGCAATAATAACGTTCGTTGTAATACGGCGCAGGTGATCTTGTAGTAAACCATCCAAAATATTATGGGGAAGTAATTTGGCATTATTAGGAAAAATGTCGTTGAATCGAATTTCCACCGGGGCTATATTATCACGACTCGGCAAGATGTCGCATATACGTACGTTTAGAGGCTCCAGTAAATTTTGCACAAATATAATTTGCGGCGCGCGAAATCGCGGCCATCTAGTAGCAAAAAATGATTCCGGGGTGGAAATAAAGGCCGTTTCTGAATGTCGTAATGGTGATTCATAAATTCTTAAGAATGTCTGAACAGTCAGAAGGCGAATTCTACAAGAAAGCGGAGGGACCCTCAATTCGAGATACAACACATTGTTGGCAACTGTTTTGGGAAGGCCAAGGCATAAGCGCAAAGCTTCTCTTTCCAGAAGAATTAGAGGCCGCAACTTATAGGTTGGAACTCCAGCGAAAAGTACACAACCAAATTCCAAAATCGGACGAACGTACATGCGATATATCATTACCGATGTGTCTCTTCTCATACCTATGCGGTAATTGCTTAGCCTACGTAATATGCCAATGGCCTGCACACCTTTTCCGGCGATATATTTGATATGAGGTCGCCAGTTAAGCGATGTGTGATAAATTACTCCAAGGTATTTAACAGATTCCACCTGTGGTATATTTTCATGATGGTAAGACAGAGAGATGTTCACAGGGTATTGCAGCGGGAAAACGAGGAGGACACATTTACTCGGATTAAGTAAAAAGCTGTTGCCATCGAGCCAGCTCTCCAATATATTAAGGTAAGTCTGCAGCCGTTCATATAAGGTCTGCCATCGCAAAAAATGCGATATCATCTGCATAAACATAAGTTGTTATATCCTGTTTACGTGGAATGGTGCTCATTAGTAAATTAAATAACACAGGAGAAAGCACCGAGCCTTGCGGTACTCCCCTCGTTTGGGTATGAGTAGATGATGAAAACCCATCTTTAAAACAATAAAGTTTCCTGTCTGCAAGAAAATTGTGAACCCACGCTACTATGTATGATGGAAAATCAAGGTATTCTAATCGATCTATCAAAATACAGTGCTCCACGGTATCATATGCTTTAGCGATGTCTAAAGTAACTAAAGCTGCATATTTTTTATGTAGCCGAGCTAATTGAAGTCGACTCTCTAAATCAACGTGGGCATTCCAAATTGAACAACCAGCCCTGAATCCAATTTGACAAGGACTAAGAAATGACCTAATGGTAATAAGTTCATTAATTCGTATATTGATGATTCTCTCAATCAATTTCACTAAGTTTGATGTCAGTGCGATCGGCCTTATGTTATCTAACGTGTATGCATCATTTTCCTTTTTTAGCAACAATACAATTTTGGCAAGTTTCCATTCTGGAGGTATCCATGCGTTCTCTTACGAATAATTCACTAGTTCTAGCAAAAGATTAGGCGATTCCTGGAGTAAACATTTCAACATAGAGTTCGTAATCCCATCTGGTCCGGGAGCCGTCCTCGGTAAGCATAATACTGTCTGACTCAATTCAGCTAAATAAAGTTCTGGAAATTCATGCAAGTTTACCAGAACGGGCTGAATAGCCAAAAAATTAGCAGTGAAGCGGCGTTCTAAACCTTGCGCTATGTCTTCTAGAGAGGTGTTCATTTCTTCCGGCGTCAAGATACATGACGGTAACGTTAAAGGTGCTGGCAGTACCTTTCTTGTCCGAAGATAAGCGAACAAAGCCCGCTTATTTTTAGATTTAGAAAGATAATCAAAATGTCTACTGTCGTATTTTTCTTTCGCGCGGTTCACTGTACGCTTAAATACGCCAGTAAGGAATTGATAGTCCTTCCAGTTTGTTGGGCTCTGATTAAGAAGAAGTTTTTTCCAAGCGGCTTTTCGTCTTCTATAATCGCGCGTACACTCATCATTCCACCAACGAGAGGAGGATCGTTTATTGGATGGAATAGAAAATTCGGAATTTTTCTAGATCCCTCCAGCATTGAACCAATCGTAGATGCAATCCCCTTACTACTGGCATTTCCAAGCTTGGAAATGGCAGAACGGAGGCAGGTTTGAAATTTGCTATGGTTGATGTATGTGCGTTTTGGCTGATCTAAAGTTATTGTTGGACAAGTAATGTCAAAAACTAATGGAAGATGGTCGCTGTTAGTTGCCGAATCCAGAACAGTCCATGACGAAACCTTGATTGCATTGGAGCAAAACGTTAAATCCAATACTGAGCTAGTTTGACCTCATACAAATGTTACATGACCTTTATTCAGACAGGAGAGGTTGTGATCAATAGTCCATTCCCATAGTCGCCTACCACAAGAATCGGTCCTTATACCCCAAGACAAATGATGTGAATTAAAGTCTCCTGTGAATACAATTTCCTTTCTACAAGCTACCAAAACGCTGTCAAGATAACGTGTGCTATGCACACCGGAGGGGAAGTAACGATTTACAATTGAAAAAGGGTGGTATCCGGGGAGACACAAGTCTAATGCTAATATTTCACAATCTAAGTCTTACATTGTGAAAGAAATTTTCGCCCCATGGCATAATTTACCTGAATCAAGGATCATTAAACCACCGCCACGTGATGGGCGATCTAATCGAAAACAACGAAAACCTGCAAGATGGAAATTTTTATCTGGTGTGAGCCAAGTTTCTTGGAGAATTATAATATCAAGATCAAAATTATTGCAAAAGTAATGTAAGTCGGTTGAGGCTGAGAATATAGAACGGCAGTTCCACTGTAGTACCCTCAACTGATCTATGGTGTTGAGCGCACCACAGAGGCGCATGTCGCGCCCTTGTTAGCATCTTCACGCGGAATAGCTGATTCATTCCGTTTAGATTTGGACTTGAGATCGGTGAAGATAGGGGATCTGGTACGTTTATTAGTTCGTATGTCGAGTTCCATATCTGTAGCAGTACTTGTGCTCGGCTGAGGCGAATGTCGGTCCAAGTGCACCTGTGTTCGTGACTGCTTAGCCTTGCCTGCAGATGCAGAAAGTTCGTCCAACACTACATTGCGTAGCTGTGTGGTATCGCTGGTAATGCCTAATACTGCAGGTTCTGTACTAGTCTGTACTGTTTGTCCAATCTGACTTGAAAGAATTTGCACCAAACAGTCGGAAAGGTTAGATATGGGTTTATCCATTGCCTTACTCACTGCCTTTTACACAGCAGTTTCAATAGCCTGCGATAGGTTTGAGTCTATACTGGAAGTGCAGCGCGCTGTAATACCAGAGTATCCAAAAGCCCTGTCTCTAACTATGTCAATGGCTTCCCTTCGAGAACAGCGGCGGCGGTCAATAACTTTTAGGATTTGAACCTCCCGGGAACGAGCGGAACAGTCAGAGTTGTCGGCGCAGTGACCACCCCCACAGAGACAACACTTTTCCACTGTTGCAGTACACTTGCTTGAAGGATGGCTCTCTCCGCAGGTGCTACAACGAACGTTAGATTTACATGCTCCCGCACTGTGGCCGAATCTCCAGCAGTTCTTGCATTGAATCGGACGAGAAGTGAGGGGTTCTACTCGGAAGATCAGTGGCCATAATTTTATTTCTGACGGGCATTTTGTGCCCACAAATGTCGCGATGACAGATTCAGTTGGTACCCTCTCGTTGTCGACTAGGCGATTGCACCGGTAAATTGAAATTACACCTGCTCCAGAGAGGGTCTAGGGTCTCAGCTGGACTCAGCTTGGAGTCGACTCCCCGTACAAAGCCTTTGGTACATGCAAGGTGAGGCGGAATAAGAGCACTCACCGGGGTAGCAGCAAATGAGGTGCATTTAAGAAGATCCTGCACGCAGGTCTGATCCGGCGACCTACACACGATCCCTCCTCGCCCAAATGGTCGCACATCTGTGATGGTCTGGAAATGGTTTGAAGTTGTCTTAAGTTCCTTTTGAACCGCCTGGGGTTTCTAAGTCTGATGAAGCCTCCATTTGTAGGTACCAGTGCCACGGGAATGCTGTCGATACCACTGCGGAAAAAGGAGTCTAACGGTAATTCGTTAGAAGGCAGGGACGCTGACCAGGCAGATCGCGCCTGGCCAAGAGAAGTAGTTGACATGAGCACTAGGGATATGGTTAGACTCAGAAACAGATAAACTATAGAATCGGACTCTAAGACAGAAAGTTAAAACCACTCAATCCTAAGCCAAGAACACCCCAGCAGGTTGAGCACGGGCAAGCCCAGTCTCTGTTCCCTGGTTTCGTCAACGGACCGTCGCTTCTTCGTTCGACACGGCAGTCGCCGTTTCTTCTTCTGTGAAGCCGTGACGACGCACTAGGTTTGGAAGCTTCTTCTGTCCTCAAGCTCAAACAGTCACCTTTGCATCTTCTTTTTTTCCTCGAGCAGCCAAGGACTGAAGCGCCCTTACACAAGAAATTGCTAACTCAAGCCCTGCTGCCTTCAATGAAGCGATCACGTCACATTATACCATATAATAAAGTGTTCAACCTGTTGTATATATTGTAACTCACCCCTTATATAATACCCCCTGGTGGGGTTTTTAAGGAATAAAAGTGAAAGTGAAATTCCCCAAAGCGGAATACCCAAATACGAGATCCATAGTACATTTCAGAAGGTCACCCCTGTACAGCATTTCCAAGTACCTTCACGGCATTCTGGCTCCTCTTGCAGGCAAGACTGACACTAGCCTCCGGAACACAAGTGACTTCATTAGCAAAGTAAAGAGTGTCATGTGGATGTCGACGAAGTACTGGTTTCTTTGGATGTCTGCTCCCTCTTCACAAGTGCTTCCGTTGACATTGCTGCTGTGGGCATTTAGTATACGCATCCTCTTCACCGGTACATTATCATCATTATCATGTGTGGCTCATGCATGCTCATCATTGTCGCGTAGTGTCATCATCTTGGCTCATTCATCGTAGCTGTCGGCTGCCGGTTCCTCGGGCCTAATAAAAGGTAATTCAAACCAAAACTTCACACGTGGTGGAGAGTGCTGTTAGATCCCCCGCCATCCTCTCGACCACTCTACCCCCTGGAGCAACGTTCAGGTCGCCGCTTGGGCCAGGTGTCCGGAAATATGTCGCACCAAGATGAGGCCGGTGCTGCAGCCGTTCCCACTCAACCACCGCGTGCCTCGCCTTCTCACGTCATCAACAGCCTCCAGCGTGAGCCCCATCCCTTCACTGGTATGCGCGGAGAAGATGTGGAAAAATGGCTGGACGATTTCGAACGTGTCGGTGCTGCTAACCGGTGAGATAACACCTACAAACTCGCTCACGTGTCATTCTACCTCACGGATGTCGCGAAGACGTGGTTCCTCAACCACTTCATCGACATCCTGACTGGTCAGCCTTCAAAGATCAGCTTCGCCATGTCTTTGGCACACCGGCTGTTCTTTCGGCTCTCGCAAAGAAAGCTCTCGCGACTCGGAAACAGCACATCGGGGAGTCGTTAACATCCTACATCGAGGATGTTCTTTCACTTTGCCGCCGGGTTGACACACCAATGTTAGAATCAGACAAGGTGCGCCAGCTTCTTAAGGGGATTGCACCCGTCACATTCAATGCCCTTGCGATCCAGAATCCGGCTACCGTTGCTGACGTTGCGACAACCTGTCAGCGCCTCGAAGAACTTGAGTCTATGCGCATACAACCAGACAGTGACGCGGCCCGTATTACGACTGATCGAAACCTGCGAGACACGATAAGGGTGATTATACGTGAAGAATTAGAATCAATGGGATTCACACTACCTTAAGTGTGTCCCATTCAGCCTTCTTCAACGTCATTGCGGGATGTCATCAGGGAATAGCTCACGTCCATGACCCACATGGCCAACCTGCAGCCCATTGTCTCTTGTACTCTACCATCGTTCCCGCACACCGCCGCCGCTCCACCAGGCACCGTCAGCTCGACGTCCCCGCCACGAACGTGCGTGTCGGTTGCTGCCGCACCTCCCACAAGCTTTCCCACGAGCTTTTCATCACCACCGCGTGAGCCATCACCTGTCCCTCTGACTTCTCTCTCTCCAGGAGCAGTTAGCGCAAGCTACTACCCTCCTAATCAATCGACTCGGCTTACGTGCTATTATTGCGGCTATCGTGGTCACATTGCACGCTTTTGCCGCAAACGCCAGCAAGACGAGCGCCGAGGGTATGACATACGCGAACGGGATTATACCGCAGGAGCCTTGTACCAGGGCCGCCGTTATTCGTCACCGCCGCGTCGGTCTCCATCTCCGCCAGCATCGGGTGAACTGCGCAGTAGTCACCGATCAACCCGACGCCGTTCACCGTCGCCTTACCAGCGCTCTTCTTCTCCTCTTCAGCCTGCTTCCCTTACTTCTGATCGGCGTCCGGAAACCTAAGCGGTGCAGTTTTTGGAGGACAAACTGCATTCAAACACAGGACTCCAATTCCTCAATTCCTCCAGTGCGCTCCTACAATATGATTGCGGTCACAGTTGAGGGAGTGGACGTAGATGCTTTGGTGGACACTGGGGCTGCGTTTTCTGTTATTCGTGCTGATTTGTGTGCCCGTCTTCGAAAAGTCACGACGCCTTATGATAGACCGACACTGGTTACAGCCCAGGGAACAATGGTTCGCCCTTGCGCTCTCTGTACTGCCTGTGTACTAATAGACGAAATTCTTCATTATATAGAATTTGCTGTGCTATCATCGTGCTCCCATGAACTCATTTTAGGCTGGGACTTTCTTTCCTCTGCTTCTGCGGCTATTTGCTGTGCACAACGTGTCGTCCATCTTACTGACACGGACCACTTGCTCAACGACGATACCTACAGGCCACTTCGACTCATCGCTGCAGTAGACATCGAGTTACCACCAAACAAACATCAATTAGTTACAGTTTTGTCCAACGACGTCGACTCTGGTGACATTTTGGTAACTCTGTCACCGTGTTGCCTTAATAAAGGCATAGCTCTGGCATCAGGTGTGGCTCGCTTCAACAATGGATCAACTGTCCTCGCTGCTACCAACACCACACAAGTTAAAATTTTACTGCCACGGGGCACTATTGTTGCCTGCGTTGCCAATCTGCAGCCTGTGTGCGTTGTGCTTCTTACCCCTGTCTCCTCTAAAGGCCATCCTGCAGATCATGCTGCTTCCTCGGCCTTTACAGCAGCCATCAACAAAGACTTGAATGACTCACAGAAGCAGCAGCTGCTTGATTTGTTGGAAAAGCATGCAAACTCCTTTGACGTTCATTCATCCACCCTGGGCCAAACAACTGCTACAGCACATCGTATTCAGACCGACGAAACATCCATTGTGCACCGCCGTCCGTACCGCGTCTCTCTAGCTGAACGAAAAATCATTGAAGAAAACGTAGACGATATGCTCCAACGGGAGATAATCCGACCCTCAACCAGTCCTTGGTCGTCGCCCATCGTTCTGGTACGTAAAAAAGACGGTTACGTATGATTTTGTGTCGATTGCCGAGCACTCAATAAGATCACTAGGAAGGACGTACACCCCATGCCACGCATCGACGACGCCCTAGATTCCTTACAGGGTGCTGAATACTTCTCGAGCCTCGACTTGCGTTCCAGCTATTGGCAAATCCCCATGCACGAAGATGATAAAGAAAAAACTGCGTTTGCAACCCCGGACGGCCTATACGAATTCAATGTTATGCCGTTCGGTCTATGCAATGCGCCTGCAACTTTTGAGCGCATGATTGACACCGTGCTGCGTGGCCTGAAATGGAAGACTTGCCTATGTTACCTCGATGACATTGTTGTCTTTTCATCGACGTTTCCTCAACCTCTGCAACGCTTGGACGAGGTCCTGACTTATCTTGCGGGCGCTGGTCTTCAAATGAACACCAAAAAGTGCCATTTCGCCAGCAGATCTATCAAGGTACTCGGTCATGTTGTGAGCAAGGACAGAATTCGTCCAGACCCTGATAAAACTGCTGCAGTGCTTCGCTTCCCTCGCCCTGACAAACCAAAATATTTGCGAAGTTTCCTTGGTCTCGCCTCTTACTTTCGGCGATTCATACAAAACTTTGCCTCAATAGCCGCACCACTTCATAAGCTACTTGCTTCCGGTATACCCTTTCAGTGGTCTCAGGAATGTGAATCGGCTTTTGACAGTTTGAAGAGTGCCCTCACGACCGACCCTGTACTTGCTCATTTTCACGATGATGCACTGACCTTCCTGCACACAGACGCTAGCGGCCGCGGTTTAGGAGCCGTGCTCCTGCAACGCGACAACTCTTCGCGAGAGCGAGTCGTTGCATACGCCAGCCGCGTCCTCTCCACAGCCGAGAGGAACTACACGATCACCGAGCAGGAGTGCCTCGCCATCGTTTGGTCAGTACAGAAATTTCGTCCATATCTGCATGGCCGCCATTTCACCAATGTGACTGACCACCATGCTTTATGTTGGCTTTCGACACTCAAGAACTTGTCGGGACGCCTCGGACGCTGGATTTTACGCCTCCAAGAATATGATTTTGAGATCGTGTACAAGTGTGGCAGGAAGCATAGTGACGCCGATGCTCTTTCTCGCTGCTCACTACCAGTGACTCCACTCGGGGTTTCCGCCATCACTTTGCACAACACGCCCTCGGAGTCCACGTCTACGGCAGTTTCCTCTCTCGCCTCTATGGGCCAGCTGCCTTCGGACGACCCACACGATTTTCCTTCTCGACAATTGGCTGACCCATACTCTCGACGTATTATAGGCTACCTCACTGGCAGTTCCCGTCCACCTAATGCAAGGCTCCGTCGCCAACCCTCGCAATTTAAGCTGGACAACTCGGTGCTGTACCGCCAAATTTACCATCCTGAAGGTCAGCGCTGGGTACCCGTTCTACCCCGATCGCTTCGGTCCGAAGTCCTCAGGGCACTTCATGACCATCCGACTGCTGGTCACCTTGGTTACAATAAAACCTACGATCGCCTTCGAAGTCGGTTTTATTGGCCAGGCATTACCACTAGTGTAGCTCGATACGTCGGATCCTGCGCTACCTGCCAATGTAGAAAACTACCAACATCTGCTCCCGCCGGTACACTACAGCCTCTTCCGTGCCCAGCCACACCATTCGAAGTTGTAGGCGTCGATCTTTATGGCCCCCTCCCAGTCAGTGCCGCTGGAAACCGGTGGGTAGTAACAGCCATTGACCATTGACGCGCTACGCCGAGACGGCATCCGTTACTACTGGTTCAGCTTCTGAGATTGCCGATTTCATCCTCCGAGCCATTATACTGCGTCATGGTACTCCACGTGTGTTGCTCAGTGACCGTGGAAGGGCCTTTCTTTCACAACTAGTGAACGAACTTCTTCACGCCTCCGGCACAACTCACAAGACTGCCTCTAGTTATCATCCCCAGACTAACAGCCTCACTGAGCGATTCCACCGCACTCTTGCTGACATGATCGCCGCCTATATTCAACCAGACCACAAAAACTGGGACGTTGTTCTACCATTCGTCACTTTCGCCTACAATACGGCCATTCAGCGAACAACCGGCTACTCGCCATTTTACCTACTTTATGGACGCTCCCCTACTTCTTTCCTGGACGTCTCTTTCTTTACCTGCCAAGTGAATTCATCTCCATCCTCTTCAGAGGAATACGTTTCATGACTCGCACAGTGCCGCCAACGAGCTCGTATAAACACTGAAGCCCGCCAGCAAGACAGAAAGCTAGTTTATGATGAATCGCATCGTGCTGTATCCTTCCAACCTGGAGACGAAGTGCTCCTTTTGACGCCTGTTCGCGCACCTGGTTTGTGTGACAAATTTCAGCCTCAGTTTATCGGGCCGTACACAGTTCTTGAAGAGCTTCACCAGTGAATTATGGCGTGACGCCACTTGTAGCCCCAGCAGATCGCCGTTATCGAACTACAAAGGTCGTCCATGTCTCTCGTATGAAGCCCTTCATGCAATGTTCTTTGTCCCCTTGACTTGCCGCGGCCAGGCTGGCCGCTTTTACATGGGGGGAATTGATTGGGCATTTAGTATACGCATCCTCCTCACCGGTACATTATCATAATTATCATGTGTGGCTCATGCATCCTCATCGTTGTCGCGTAGCATCATCATCTTGGCTCATTCATTGTAGCTGTCGGCTGCCGGTTCCTCGGGCCTAATAAAAGGTAATCCAAACCAAGATAGACACTTTCATGCAGTTGCATTACAAGGACACGGCATTGGTGGATCGCACACCATTCGACGTCACCGAGCTGTGCACGTTGTTACGGCTTTTCCTGTCCAACAATTACTTCTCGTACAAGGGTGAATTCTACGGGCAAGTTTTCGGTACCGCAATATGAGCATCAATTTCGGTCACAATTGCGAATATCACAATGGAAGCAATTGAACAGAAAGCATGGGAAGCATTTCAGCCGAGAGCCAAGGTTTTTCTTAGTAATGTCGACGACCGATTCTGCGTGATAAAGAAGAAAGACGTCCAAGCTTTTCTTGGCTGCCTAAATGGCCTCGAGACTTCCATCAGGCAAAATTTATCTGACCCTGCACTGACGGCTTCTCCAGAGTACAAACACTTGTTATTTCCCTGGCGCAGTGAACTAATTCAAGGATGATGGAAGTTGTCATCACGAAATTTCGTTGCCGCGTTACCTCCCTCAATTTTTACTTGCATAGATCAGGCATATTGAATTCCCCTATGTGCATTTACTGTATTCAAGAGGAAACGATCAGTCATTTTTTATTACATTGTTGCCGTTTCGATTTATTCAGGCAAAGCATACTAGCACCACCTCTTCAAAGACTGGGCTTGCAACTATCACAACCTTATCTTCTTT
Organism: Rhipicephalus microplus; assembly: GCF_043290135.1. Classification (NCBI taxonomy): domain Eukaryota; kingdom Metazoa; phylum Arthropoda; class Arachnida; order Ixodida; family Ixodidae; genus Rhipicephalus; species Rhipicephalus microplus. Next base: position 20,157,739 of record NC_134701.1, on the reverse strand, counting down.
CATTTGGAGCCTCTACACTGGGTTTCAGCCACAGGGATGTTTTATTCGCCGTTCAGGAATACATCACTGCGACTAAACGATTTTCTTGCTAAATTACTGTCTCACTATTTTTCTTCTTTTTTTTTCTGCAAACTTGATATCGGTATTTCAAATCAAAATTAAGTTACAAAAATTTGTAGGAATGACGCATTGGTGAAAGTTTAGGGCGAATTCACCTTATAATCAGCCAATCCCCTTCTTTGGGTACGAGCCATTTGCACAGGGGAACAACAACAACAACAACGACTTCCATCAACGTTACAGTGAAAGAAGAGAAAGATGGTCGCCTCCCTGGAAACGTGGCTAGAGGATATCAACTTATCCCTCAATATTAACAAAAGCACAATCATAGTTTTCACACAAAATGCCCCAGTGCGAATTTCACTAATGTACCGACCAGACGTCATACCTCAGGTCGAGTCAGTTAGGTACTTGGGGGTGACCTACAGTGCAACACTTAACTGGAGTCCCCACATAAAAAACATGGCTGCTAAAGGAGCCCGTGTCGAAGGGTTGCTATGCAGGCTCAGTAATTATCGCGCCGGTTTGCGTAGAGACGTGTTCGTTATGATATATTGCATACACAGTCTACCAATATTAGAATTCGGCTGTGTTTTGTTTTCTGGCGCTCCGGCTTACAAAGTTCGACCACTGATTCTGTTAGAGTGTGAATCATTACGCTTATGCCTAGGGCTATTTAAATATGTTGTGAATAATATCCTACATGAAGAATCCCGCCTGCCTACTTTTATCAAAACATGTCATATTCTAACAGTACGAACATTCCTTAAAATATCTGCATCACCTCAGAGGAGGTCACAGTATGTGTTCATTAACTAGCAGACATCATTTTTCAACCACAAATGCTTTAAATTACGGTCTCTCAAGTAATATTTCTACAGAAACTTTTAGACCCCTTAAGATTTAACCTTTGGGAAATACTTGTATTCAACACTGTAGATACAATTAGGATCGAATATGATGATATATATCCCAAGAATGCAAAAATTGTACTATATCAGTATATAAAAGGCATTTTGGAAGATCATTTGGCCAATCTAAAAACATCCAATTTGATAGTGACTGACGCTTCTGTTAATTAAGAGAAGGCAGGCGTAGGAATCGTATCACCTTCTCTAGCCTGGGATTTCTGAATTCGATTACCCGACTTTAACCCTATTAACCAAGCTGAGCTACTGGTAATAGTCCTAGCATTGCGTAAAGTGCCTCAAGATCTATCAGTGGTGATGTTTTTAACAGACTGTCTTTCTGTCCGTACTGCCTTAAGCTCACCAACTTTTTCGCGTACCTTAGAAACTCTCTACTCGCTCATTCCTTGACATGTGCGACTCGCTCGACTAGTTTGGGTACCAGACATAGAGGTTTAGCTTTCAATGAGCATGCAAATTCACTATAGTTGTATCTTCCCTTGATTGCCCTGTTTAACCTATTTTGCCTACTTCTGAATATATCACAGCTGCACGCTTTAAAAAACGCACAACAGCCAATAACTTCGAAAAATCTTCTCTGTTTTTATCATACTATCCATAGTTTAAGCTCCCTTGGAAGAACAAGTGGTGTTCATCAAGAAAGGAAGATACAGTAATTACAAGGCTGCGTTGTCGAGTCCCTTCATTGAGCCCCGACCTTCATTGAGACCCGACCTTCACAGGTCGGGTCTGGCATAGTCACTTTTGTGCCTACACTGTAATGAGAGTGAATCCTTGGAGCACATCATTTTGTCATGCCAAAAATTCTAAAGTCAAAGGAAAAAAACTATTAGAAGAACCCCTGCGAAAGGTGGACTCAAACTTAACACTTCCGGTGATTCTTTCATTTGGCACAATCGCATTTGGTTTCAGCCATAGGGGCGCTTTTACCGCTGTAACAAATTTCTTACGAGAATCTAAAGGAATGGAATGCTAAACATAGCTAAGCTCAGTTGTTTAATGTATAAACGTTTTTGTGTGTATGTTTAATATGTTATTCTTTTCATTCTTTATTTTTTTTACTGAAATCCAACACCTTTAAATTGTTGCCTATAGGTAATAATTTAAAGGTGTTGGATGCTGCCTAATGAATTCAACCCATCCTTTCAAGAAGTGAATTATTTTAAAAAGCAAGGCACCGTACCACTCATGGCCTATCCACCTAGGTGGGTTGCGCCAAGTTGTTGAGGAAGGAAGGAAGGAAAGAACCAACCGACCGACCGACCCTTTTTTGGATGCAGTCGTAAAACGTACTCCCACAGGCCTCACCTTCACTGTGTACCGAAAGCCAACGCACTCCGCCAGATACCTCTACTATGAGTCAGTCCATCTGGTCGCCTATAAAGGCTCAGTGATTCGGTTCTTAGTTCAACGAGCGATTCGCACCTGTTTCAATTAAGAAATCCTGCAGGAGGAGCTCCGGATCAATAAACATGACCTGATCAGGTAGGTATTGTAAATAAACTGAATAGAAGAGACAAGATGAAGGTAGTACAGGCTTATGCGCCTACATCCAGACATGATGACGCTTCAGTTGAAAGCTTCTACGAAGACGTGGAATCGGCAATGAGTAAGGTAAAAACACAGTATACTATAGTGATGGGCGACTTTAATGCAAAGGTAGGGAAGAAGCAGGCTGGAGACCAGGCAGTAGGAGATCATGGCATCGGCCCTAGAAACGCCAGAGGAGAGCTACTAGTAGAATTCGCAGAACGCAATGATTTGCGGATTTTGAATACTTGCTACCGAAAACGAGAAAACCGCAAGTGGACATGAAGGAGCCCTAATGGCGAAAATAAGAACGAAATAGACTTTATAATGACTGCAAACCCTGGAATCGTGCAGGATGTGGAAGTGGTTGGCAAGGTACGATGCAGTGACCATAGAATGGTATGGTCTCGAATTCGCCTAGACTTGAAGAAGGAACGACAGAAACTGATACGCAAGAAGGCAATCAATGAGCTATCACTGAGAGGGAAAGTACAGGAATTCAGAGGGTCGCTGCAGAACAGGTACTCGGCTTTTAGTGAGGAAACCAACCTTAGCGTAGATACAATGAATGATAATCTAACGAGTATCATTACGGAGTGTGCAGTGGAAGTTGGAGGCAGGGCAGTTAGACAGAACAATGGCAAGCTTTTCCAGGAAACGAAGAACCTAATTAAGAAGCGTCAAAGCATGAAAGTGTCAAGTACAACAGACAAAACAGAACTGGCAGAGCTTTCGAAGTTGATTATTAGGCGTAAAGTATGCGATGTAAGAAGGTATAACATGGAGAGAATTGAACACGCTCTGAAAAACGGAGAAAGCGTCAAAGCAGTGAAGAGGAAACTTGGGATAGGCAAAAGTCGGATGTATGCACTAAGGGACAAAGAAGGCAAAATAACTACCAATGTGGATAGGATAGTTAAAATAGTGGAGGAGTTTTACAGAGATCTGTACAGTAGCCGAGACAACCACGACCTTAATACTATAAGAACTAGCAGTAACACAGATGACACCCCACCAGTAATGATAGAAGAAGTCAGAAAAGCTTTGGAGAGCATGCAAAGAGGCAAAGCTGCTGGTGAGGATCCGTTAACATCAGATCTGCTGAAAGATGGAGGACAGATTCTGTTAGAAAAACTAGCCACCCTGTTTACGAGGTGTCTCCTGACGGGAAGGGTACCAGAGTCTTGGAAGAACGCTAACATCATCTTAATACATAAGAAAGGAGATGACAAGGACTTGAAGAATTACAGGCCGATCAGCTTGCTCTCTGTAGTATACAAGCTATTTACAAAGGTAATTGCTAACAGAGTAAAGAAAACATTAGAATTCAATCAACCAAATGAACAATCAGGATTTCGAACAGGCTACTCAACAATTGACCACATTCATACTATCAATCAGGTAATAGAGAAATGCTCAGAGTATAACCAACCACTATACATAGCCTTCATACATTACGAGAAGGCGTTTGATTCAGTAGAAATATCAGCCGTCATGCAGACACTGCGGAATCAGGGCGTAGATGAAGTATATATAAACATTCTGGAAGAAATCTACAGGGGATCAATTGCTACCATAGTGCTTCATAAAGAAAGCAGCAGAATACCAATCAAGAAGGGTGTAAGGCAGGGGAACCCAATCTCCCCAATGCTATTTACCGCATGCTTACAGGAGGTTTTCAGAAGCCTAGAATGGGAACAGTTAGGGATAAGAGTTAATGGAGAATACCTTAGTAACCCGCGCCTCGCCGATGACATTGCATTGCTGAGTAACTCAGGGGACGAATTGCAACTCATGATTACGGAGTTAGACAAGGAGAGCAGAAAGGTGGGTCTTAAAATTAATCTGCAGAAAACGAAAGTAATGTACAACAACCTCGGAAAGGAGCAGCGCTTCGAGATAGGTAATTGTGCACTTGAAGTTGTAAAAGGCTATGTCTGCTTAGGGCAGGTAATAACTGAGGAGCCGAACCACAAGATTGAAGTAACTAGAATAATAATAATGGGGTGGAGCACATTTGGCAAGCATTCTCAAATTATGACAGGTAGATTGCCACTATCCCTCAAAAGAAAGGTATATAACAGCTGTATCTTCACTGTACTTAGCTACGGAGCAGAAACCTGGAGACTTACAAAGAGGGTTCAGCTTAAATTGAGGACGACGCAGCGAGCAATGGAAAGAAAAATGGTAGGTGTAACCTTAAGAGACAAGAAGAGAGCAGAGTGGATTAGGGGACAAACGGGGGTTAAGGATATCATAGTTGAAATAAAGAAGAGGGAATGGACATGGGCCGGGCATGTAGCACGTAGACAGGATAACCGCTGGTCATTAAGGGTAACTAACTGGATTCCCAGAGAAGGGAAGCGAGTTAGGGGGAGACAGAAAGTTAGGTGGGCAGACGAGATTAAGAAGTTTGCGGGTATAAATTGGCAGCAGCAAGCACAGGACCGGGTTAACTGGCGGAACATGGGAGAGGCCTTTGTCCTGCAGTGGACGTAGTCAGGCTGATGATGATGATGATCAGGAATGGATACATCAAGAATTTTATTAGGGAAACAACTAAATCCATAATGCATAAACAGCAGTCAAACAGTCAAGCCATGCATAACACATCGTCTACGCCAAAGCATGCATCGATTCCTTACATTCGAAATGTAAGCAAAGCCCTTGCCCGTCTATTAGGAAAACTTGGTGTACAGAACCCGAACGTTCCGGCAAGCAAGCTTAAGGCCGACTTGCTAAATGTGAAGGATCCTCTCCCTCGGCAACACTTTCCTGGTGTGGTCTATACGATCTCATACACCGATTGTGAATCGGTGTACCTTGGCACGAGTGGAAATTACTGCAGCACAATAATGACGTCTCCAAGAATCACACAGTGACCATGAAATAAAATTATAACAGCGTCGATAACGGCGTTGCCACTTGCACTTTAATTCTTCCCGTCACTCGCAGAGCAAGCCGAGAAGAGGGGCCACGAGATAAGCTTGGACAACGCACGCATCTTGGCCACGCAGAATTTCACAACGTGACTGAATCTCGAATCACTAATCATTCAGCTGACAAGTAACATAATCAATAGATCATCTGACACCTGTACTCCCGGACGTTCCGTGATGCGCTCAACGCTCCATGAAAACATTTCGCTCAGCCACCATTGTGTCATGAACAAGCGATCCGTACGGATCCCGCGACGTCATATGTATTGCTTGACATTGGTCAGTGACCTGTTTTTCAACAATGCATTTACCCGACCAAACGGTATTCCGTCGAGCTCTCGACTACTTCACGTTGAAGAACCTGTCTAGCGAACCCAAGGTTGAAGAAGGCCTTGTGTAGCGGGTTTCTACAAAAAATGCTAGCACTTTTTCGCTGTGTTGCGGCAAAGCCCGCAGCTGTGCGTTTTTTTTTTTCTGTCTGGTTTCACACGCCATCAACATACCAGACCGATTTCTGAAGCCCTTAATTTACAGCAAATGGCCGACATGTACAATTCAATTTCAATGAAGCGGTATCGTACTTCCCGAAGTAAGCAGGGTTATTTTTTATTGATTTACGGCATTTGACACCTTACACCTGCGCCTATAGCACACGAACTTTTGTAGAGTGGAAGATCCATTACGCACGTACTGTTGTCGACAAGTTGATTGATGATGATGATTGATATGTAGGATTTAACGTCCCAAAACCACCATATGATTATAAGAGACGCCGTAGTGGAGGGCTCCGGAAATTTCGACCACTTGGAGTTTTTTAACGTGCACCAATATCTGAGCACACGGGCCTACACCATTTTCGCTGGATGTGCTACTTACTGCCACTAACTTTTATTTGCCTGCAGTAAAGCATTTCTGGAGTTCATTTTTTACGAAAATGTTTGTTTTTATTCTACTGTTCCTTTCTTACGAATATATTTGCTTTTATATTGTGTAATGACTGTTGCAACGAGCAAAGTTGCATAAAAACACAGGTTATTATTCGAGACACGTTAGCCGCAACAAGCTGGTACAGGCAGGAACCCGGCAATCACGAGCCACACACGGACGTCAACGTCTTTTTTCACGCTGGCACAGAGCTGGCGCCACTATGCTTCGGTACAATAACTCCCCGCGCAGAAAGGAGCCAACCTGGCGACCTAGGGAAAGGACACGACAAGGGGGTCATAGCACGGTTTGAGGCGTGATACGTGTACTGTTTCACACCCGCGGCAGCGTTGGTCCGAAGGTGGATCAATGGGCTCAACTTCATAGTTGACAGGAGATGTTTGCCGCACCACACGGTAGGGGCGATGGTATTTCGACGAAAGCTTCGGGGAAAGACCGGGAGAGGTAGACGGGACCTAGAGCCAAACCAGCATTCCTGGGTTATAGTGTACAGTAGACGCAAAGGAATCGTGGTCAGTTTTTTGGCGCCATTGGTCTTGTGCGGTAAATGAGCGAGCAAGTTGACGACACTCTTCGGCATAAGCAGCTGCTTCGGAAACATCAGGCCTGTAAGGGAGAATGTTGTCCGTGGAGCATGATGGCTCACGTCCGTACAGGAAGAAGAAAGGAGAAAAGCCAGTGGTTGTTTGTGGAGCAGAGTTGTACGCGTACGTGACAAAAGGGAGCACTTGGTCCCAATTAGTGTGGTCGTCAGAAGCGTACATGGCAAGCATATCTCCAAGGGTACGGTTAAAGCGTTCCGTCATGCCGTTGGTTTGAGGATGGTATGCCGAGGATTTCCAATGGACAGTGCGACATGCCTTGAGCAGCTCGTCGACGGCGTTCGAAAGAAACCCGCGTCCACAGTCACTCAATAATTCATGTGGTGCACCGTGTCGCAAAATGAGATGGTGAAGAAGAAAGGACGCAACGTCTTTCGCAGTGGTAGCAGGCAGCGCAGATGTTTCAGCGCAGCGTGTAAAATGATCAACGGCGACGATAATCCACCGGTTGCCTCGAAGAGAGTTGGGTAGAGGACCATAAATATCAATTCTGACGCGGTCGAGTGGTCTCTCTGGGCAGGTTAAGGGTTGAAAAGGGCCATCAGTGCTGTGAGAAGGCGTCTTGCGTCGTTGACACGTGGTGCATGACCGAACGTACTGGCGAACGTGCCGATACATGCCGCGCCAGTAGGATCTTAGACGAAGGCGAGAGTAAGTCTTAAATAATCCAGCGTGGCCACACTGGTGGTCATCGCGAAAGGCAGCGCAGATGTCCGAATGCAAATGACGAGGGATGACAAGGAGCCACAACGGCCGTCCGTCACGTAATTGCGGCGATAGAACAAGCCTTCACGGACAGCAAAGTGTCTTGCTTGACGAAAGAGGGAGCGTGAAGTCGTTTCTGACGAATTGTGAGAGAGGACGTCGAGCAAAGAATCGATCCAAGGATCCTTGCGCTGTTCGAATGGCATGTCAGTGATGCTCCACGATGACGAATCGCAAATGGCAGTTGATAAGCAGGCAAGGTCAGGAGGCAGTGGGGAACGGGATAGTGCATCGGCGTCTGAATGTCTGCGTCCTGAGCGATAAACAACACGGATATTGTATTTCTGAAGGCGTAAAGCCCAACGAGCGAGGTCGCCAGTAGGATCTTTCATGGACGCTAACCAGCATAAGGCATGGTGATCTGTGACATCAAACTGGCGTCCGTAAAGGTAAGTGCGAAATTTTCCTATAGCCCAAATGATAGCCAAGCACTCCTTTTTCGTGACGGAATAGTTTGACTCTGCCTTCATTAGGGTGCGGCTGGCATAGGCGACAACGTACTCGTCGCAGCCATCCTTGCGTTGAGCGAGAATGGCACCGAGGCCGACACCGCTTGCATCCGTGTGAATTTCAGTGGGTGCATTGGGATCGAAGTGGCGGAGAACTGGCGGAGACGTGAGTAGCCGGCGCAGCGCCGTCAATGCGTCTTCGCAGTGGGAATTCCAGCCAGAGAGGTCTGTGCTACGGGAGAGAAGCTGAGTCATAGGGGCAATTATAGAGGCAAAATTGCGAATGGAACGCCGAAAATAGGAACACAAGCCTACGAAACTACAAAGCTTCTTTAGGGAAGTAGGCTTGGGGTACTCGGCAACGGCACGCAGTTTGGCAGGGTCTGGCGATATTCCTTTTTTTGAAACGACGTGGCCGAGAATTGTGAGTTTGCGGGCGCCAAAACGACATTTCTTGAAGTTTAGTTGCAACCCGGCTGCCGTAAGGCACTGGAGAACTTGTTCCAGACGGGAAAGATGAGTTTCGAAATTCGCCGAAAATACAACTATGTCGTCTAAATAGCAAAGACAGATGTGCCATTTAAGACCCCTGAGGACATTTTCCATCATTCTTTCAAAAGTCGCAGGCGTATTGCAAAGACCGAAGGGCATTACATTAAATTCATATAAGCCGTCAGGGGTCACAAACGCCGTTTTTGGACGGTCTGGTTCAGCCATTGGCACTTGCCAGTATCCAGAGCGCAGATCCAGTGAAGAGAAAAACTCCGCACCTTGAAGGCAATTCAAGGCGTCATCAATGCGTGGCAGGGGATAAACATCCTTGAGTGTGATGTTGTTTAGTCGACGATAATCCACGCAAAACCTGACGGAGCCATCCTTTTTTCGCACGAGGACCACTGGCGAAGCCCAAGGACTGTGTGAGTGCTGAATAACACCACGTTGCAGCATCTCGTTGACGTGTTGAGTGATGACGTCACGCTCAGCCTGCGAGACGCGGTAGGGGCGCTGACGAAGTGGAGTATGATGACCGGTGTCGATATGGTGAGCGACAACTGACGTGCGTCCCAAGGGAGGTTGTCCGTGGTCGAAGGAGGCGCGGAAACGGTCAAGTAGTTGAATGAGCTGATTGCGCTGGTCTTGCGTAAGGCCGGTGTCTACGCTGCGTAACAGAACGTCTTCGTCAGGTAGTGAGGGCGCGGTGGCAGCTGTGACAGCATCCACGGACATCGGTGTCGTATCAGAACGGGCATCGAAAGGAAAAATGTCATCATAAGTGTCAAGACTCCCAATATATTCGCCATGCAATAAGGTAGCGGGACAAGGGAACAGATTGCACACGTACACGGCACTGGAGCCATCGGCAAGTGTTATGACGGCAAACGGGACGACAAGGTTCCGGCGACGAGCGCATTCTTGTGACGGCATAAAGAGGGCAGTTTAATCGGAAACGGAGTTGCACAAATGAGATACCGCGGCGACTGAAAAAGCAGAAATGACGACGTCAGCGGCGACGATCACCTTTTTGGGTGAGCGAGGGAGATCTATGAATGTCGTGCTGAGTGGAAACAAAACGAGTTGAGCTCGAGCGCAGTCGACAACCGCATGATTAGCGGAAAGGAAGTTCCATCCCTGGATGATTTCATGAGACGCATGTGGAAGGACGACAAATTCAACGACGTAAAGCACTCCTTCAATCACAACACGAGCAGTGCATGTGGCAGAAGGTTGGACGTGCTGCGAACTCGCTGTGCGTAAAGAAATTTCAACCAGTGGAGTCGTCACTTTGTTCAGTTTGCGGCATAACACTTCACTGATTATACAAATAGCGGCACCTGTGTCGACAAGAGCAGTTGTGGCGAAACCGTTCGCAAACACGGCAATCTCGTTAGGGGGCGAAAGATGGGGCCTTGAAAATTTCGTCGGTGGCGCAGCTCTTGCCTCAAGAACTGCGACTGTTAGTTTTCCTCCTGGGCGTGGTTGGAACGGCGAAGCATGGGGGAAGGAGACCGAAGACGGGGTGAAGGAGATCGACGTCGGCTGAAGTCTGGTCGACGTGAGCGGGGGTCATGTGAATCAGGTGTCACATGCGATTCTGATTGCCGAGGTATGTTGCCGGAGTGCTGAACATCATTAAAATAGAATCCACGGCGACGACAGTAGCGCGCGACATATCTTGGAATACCACAGTTGTAGCAGACGGGCCGGTTAACCAAAGTACGCCAAGAGTTTACAGGTGCTCGAGGTGGTGGAAAGGGCCGATTTACCGGATAAACCGAAACTGTTGACCTGTAGTAGTTGGTGGCTGGACTGTATGAAGGGAGCGGCGGTTGGGCAGGAGGTCGGTGGACGGCTTCTGCATACGTCAGCGGTGCAGCCACTGATATTGGGGACGCGGGCGAAGGGAGAGCCTCGGCAACTTGCGTCTGAATAGCACGGCGGAGTGGTCCAGTGTTGTGGGGGTCTCGTTGATGGTGGCGACAAGAGAGAGCTGTCGAGCAACTTCCTCCCGGATGTACTGTTGAATTCGAGGCATTAACACGCTGTAGTCGGGGCCACTGCTTTTGCACTCCAAAGCCGAAATATCAGCTGTTTGCGTATTAGCGCGACGTGTAGAAATTCGTTGCTTGCGCAGCTCATCGAAACTTTGACATAGCTGAATCGCGGCCGTGACGGTCTGTGGGTCTTTGGCCACAAAGTCTGTGGTCTGTGGGTCTTTGGCCACAAAGTCTGTGGTCTGTGGTCTTTGACCACAAGCATATGAAAAGCGTCGTCATCAATGCATTTTAATATATTCTTTATTCTGTCAGCCTCCATCATCCTGGCATCAACTCGCCTACAGAGGCTGATGACATCCTCAATGTAGCTCATGAAGCTCTCACCATTTCGCTGAAATCATCCCCGCAGGCCCAGCTCAGCACGAAGCTTAGGCATGTCTGGTCGACCGAAAAACGAGGTGACGGCCTCTTTGAAAACCGACCAGGTGGGGATGTCGGCTTGGTGGTTGGTGAACCATAGTTTGGCCAAATCCGTCAAGTAGAAGATGACGTGAGTCAGCTTCGCAGGGTCATCCCACTTGTTAATCGCGCTGGCATGCTCGTACTCTGCCAGCCAGTCCTCGACATCTTGATCTTCAGTGCCATTGTATACTGGTGGGTCACGCAGACGAAGTCCACCAGAACACATGACAGGTGGCAGCGTGGAAGAGCCTTGTGGGGGATCGACGCCCTCGGTGATCGCGGACTGAGATGGCAGTTTACGGCTGCGGAGCTCCAGGACGTTACCCAGCACGTTTCCACCAAATGCAACGAGCAAGGTTGCGTAAAAACACAGGTTATTATTCGAGAAACGTTAACCACAACAAGCTGGTACAGGCAGGAACCCGGCGAGCACGAGCCACTCACGGACGTCAACGTCTTCTTTCACGCTGGCACAGAGCTGGCGCCACTATGCTTCGGTACAGCTTTTATATTGTGTAATGACTGTTGCTGTTGCTATGTTGTCTAATGGCGCGGAAGCCTCTTCCAGGCCTTAAGTGGGCCCTTCGAACACAATTTGCACAAGTATTTTTCATCGGTTCTTGTGCTGTGTAATGCGCCAATATGGTTGCGCAAGTGGCAACGCCGTTATCGACGCTGTTATAATTTTAAATCATGGGACAAACTACCTACATTTCGCACTACGGCGTTACGCATTGGCTATTTTTGTTCTGGGAAGTTACGTCATGTCATGTGACCTGACGACAGAGACAGTTCGCTATTGATTGGCTTGATGCGACAAGTAGCGTGGAATATTCATATGGTGGTAGCTGCGCCATACGAGTGAATGCTAAAAACAGCAAAAAATTTTTATGCATTCTTAGAAAGAAATGGTTCCTATTTCTAAATGATTGGACTCCCAAGCAGGAGAGTTACGCACCCCACACAAGATCTCTACGACCATGTTTTTCCGACAACCTCAGGGGACAAAGCAGTCATGAACATCGGCTTCACGGTCGGCTTCCGTGAGGCGGTACGCTACAATAACATTTTATTTTCCGCCAATAAAACTCGAGATTTTGCGTTTGATGTCCCATATAAACGGGTTGGCTACATAAGATGGTATGAGTGTCATCTGGTCGATAGACTTTGGATGAAGCAAAATGTACACACACAATATAAGCTACGTTTTAAAAGGCGCGGCCGACATTGCCATTTAAAATACATTTCTCCCTCTCATGTATAGGTGGTTTCTGAAGGTGATTTGGCTCCGGGATTCCCACAACATAAAAGTACCTCCACGATGACTAGAATGTGGATGACTATTCCGAAATATTGAGTTGCTTTAGCGGTTATTTATCAAAACAAGTTGACAGCTGACGTTCCCTCAAGAAAAAAAAAACAACGCTGGATAGGTGGTGCACCGAAAAACAGCACCTGGTGGGGAGTGGCGACAAAACTCAGCCGCTCGCGCCCAGGCTAGAGTGTACTGGAAGTGTTACTTTTAATACGCTGTACCCAGGCGACCGGCCTCAGTGTACCACTGGGAGAGCACGTGCATGTGCCACTGCAGCACTTTGTTTTGGAGAGCACAGCTCGAAAAGTCATAGCGCCTGTAATACTGCACTGTGGTGCAGAAAAAAAAACAAAACACACTTTGGCCGAAGGCAACTCTCAGATGAAGAGCCCTTTAAAATGGAGAGAAGCTCTCAAGAAAGGACCACGTCTATACATGTGGCATCTAGGTGACAGTGCTGTGCAGTGATGGAGGCTCTCTCCTCATCATTTGCTGGTTGCGTGCTGGAATTTGTGGTAGGCTAGTGCCGGATCATATGCCCCTATTGATAAAACCGTGCGGCGAAGATAAACACTGCTTATTTTAGTAGTAAAGAAAAAGTAGAAAAAGAAAGTAGTAAAGAAAAAAATAACAATGGAAATAGTAGCTGCGGCATCATTTTTTTTTCTGGCGCCATATGTACATCTTGTCCACGGTACGTATGTACGTGGACGTTGATCAAGCAAACCACCGCGACAGCATAACACCGGTGGTGTCGCGCTCCTATGCATGATGGCACCGGATAGATTTACGACCGTGGCGGCCACATTTAGATAGGGGCGAAATACAAAAAACAACTGTGACCCAAGATATATGAGCGCGTGGAAGAACCACAACCGGCTCAATTAATTCTGATAACCACGCTACAGCGTGCCTCAAAATCATATCTTTTTCGGCACATGAAAGCCCAGCAATTGATGTTGAACTGACACGTCTATCTTAAGCAGATATTGCAAACGGAAAAAAATAAAACCGTGCGTAAGGCAAACAAAACGATATAAAAATCAAAAAGATTTGATCCTTCTCTAGCAAGGCATGAATTCCCATGTTACTTAGCCACGGCAGCCAGTGACAAAGACCCTTACCGCTTCGGCTGACTAAAAAAGATAAGCTTAGAGTATTCCGCTGCTGTATTTGTAACAAGAACACTGTCTTTAGCACAAACTTAGTTTAACAGAGGCATCTTAGCATCGAATATTCATCACGAGCGTATCTTTTATAGTAGTTCAGTGGCGTAGGCATACCCCGCGTAAATCTTTTGTACAAGGCACCTTTACTTCCATGTCACTGGTCGCCAATTATGTGGACTACTTACTTGTATCATTAACATCACGTGAGGGCATCATGTGAAGTTTGGTGGTGATGATCAGGTTAAACACATTTTACTTGTGCCATACGTATACTGCACTATATGCTAGTTTTATTTGCTGCAAGACACCATTTATATTCCGCTGTTTCGCCCCGATTTCCACTGGTGGCCGTCTTCATTATCGAATGAACCTGGCAGATAGGTGCGATTCGGTTTAGACACCAGCCCGACACCACTAGAAAGGAGGGTGAGAGCAGAACATACTTTGCTCATCTGGCGGATTGGATGCAATGCCACCTCCTTTCTTATTGATATGAAAAACAGGGAAAATCATGTTTTATATATTACACTGCATTCTGTTAAAATTCTTTATTCTCCCACATTGTTCGAAATATCTACTAAATTATGAAAACTACGAAATTTCGGCTTAATTCTCGAGAGTCGCTATGTGCCATATTCTGTAAGGCTCAAAAAAACAAACAAACGAACAAACAAATGCTTCTTGGTCTATGGCACCAACCAACGTACGACCGCAGTAGGCACTGGTTGAGCACTGGTTGAGTCCAGGCCGTGACGGTACCTGTTGTCGCCACTGCCACCACCGTATGGTGACGGCGTCTAGAGCACGCCGTCAGCTGCTGTTCACAGCAAACGGCGCCATTATTCTGGCTTTGCCCAGAGTTAGAATCTTTGGTATGTTCCTGGAGGATGATGGCAGTATATAACGCCTACACTTTAGAACGCATCGCAGACAAACCCCCTTCCATGACAAAATGAATCACAAGAGTGGCCAAAAAACGAGGGGTGTTATCTGAATAGAATCTTCAGCGACTCTTTCACGCCTTCCTAATTAGAAACATCAACTACATCCCCCTGGTCCACAAGTGGAGCAGAATGGACGAAGCCAGATTAGAATCAATAATTCGCAGAAGCTTAAAAAAGGTACCATGGGTCTCCCCCGAGCTCCAGTAAAGAAAATCTATTCGTGCTAGTTGTCCACAACACCTTTAGAGAAGTAGTAGAGGCCCAACAGTTCACACTAGATGCAATACTGGCTCACTAGCGCATGTTGCTATACGTTTTACCATCACCAGACAGAGGGTGTGTGCGCTCCCCATCAATGTAAGGGAAATGTTATTTTGTATCCCAGGCGCCTAGAAACATGCACCCCCGAACAATTACTGCGGACGCAAAGTGAGAGACTTCTTAGCACAACGGCTTGCACTAACATCAAATTTCAGAATCGAGATGTTCCCTTCCTGTGATCGCTCAGTGTGCGTAGGTCGTCTTGGCCAAATTCCAATCGAATCCGTCGCATGGAAATTATTTTATTTGGACGGCAAACAGCGTACCAGAGTTGAATGAAAATGGAGTGCCCTGGGATATCGACACTAGTAGAGCGAGGATCATGGAGGAAGTCCTCTATAGGGAGGATCACCCTGGGTACAGCATACTAGAAGGGAGCAGTGGAATTAACGAGGTGACCGCGCCTTATCTCGGCTGATTCTCCGGCAGGTGACAGTAGCGGGGGCGCTGTTGACCCATGGTACTGAAGATCTCAGGAACGTCTGCATTGGGAGCGCGCGCGCCGAAGTCTGCAAAAGCATGTAATATCCCGTTATTAGCGCGTTTAACGTGTTTCTGAGCCTTTATAAGTGGACGCCCCTGCGACGCGCCAGGGTGCACCAGTGAATATGCAGGCACGCCGAAATCGTGGTGATACATTCTGTTTTCAAGAGGCTGTCGACCCACAAAAAAATGCCAATCGGAATTTGCACGGATCCGCCTAGCTTCTCACTCACTTAAGCAGCACTTAGAGCTGTGTTACATCATAAGTGGCTACTGGCGAAGAAAATAGTATCAAAACCCTGATTAAATCATACGCTCGTTTTGTCGGCAGTGTCTACAATATCCAGAGCACACTGTTTCTCATATGAGCCTATACATGCGCTCGAATGTTTCACGAGAAACCCGAGTATCAGTAACGTTGTTACAACTTTTATATCGGCCATGACTCCGTTTTGTCATGCCAGTTTTGCGGTATTGCTTTATGAAAAGCTTATTACATAGTGAACCTATTAAAACAACACAAAAACATATTGAAAAGTGTGAATTGTATATATAGCCCGTCTGTTAATCTGCGTAAATTCATTGTAACAAGTTCTCGTTTTGTGACGACCGCTTAAGTTGTGCTCCTTTCCAAATATTCTGTTGCCGTAACGCCATTGCGAGCCAGCAAATTCATGACGTTGTTTTTTACTATAAGTATTATAGGCAGGCAGTGGTGAATCTTGTTTTGGGAAATCTAGCTTGTGTATGTACTCAGTAAGCGCACGCGCACGCACACAAACAAACACACAACACACGCTATATATATATATATATATATATATATATATATATATATATATATATATATATATATATATATATATATATATATATATATATATATATATATATATATATATATATATATATATTGTAGTGGAGCATACGCACCAACGCGTATGCGCCTTCGGAAGACAACAAAAAGCCCGTGCTCTGCTTGCGCGAGAGTTTGTGCCGCCATTGCCAGACTGGCCGTACGCCCACTTTCCGTTGCGACCTCGTTGCGACTTCTCGGCTCGAATAAACGTCCTCACATTTGGTGGAGGTGCTGAGATCCCCTAGAAGACCTGGAGCTCCGCTCTCGCAAGTTGCCTGAAAGACTACCGCCAAACATGACTGACGCAGTCGCCAACCAGCCCGTCCCAGCCCAGCCAGCACCATCGGCTGCCCCGTCTACCTGCCCCGGCGCTACTCGCCAGCGGGACCCACCAATCTTCAGCGGAAGTGGTGAGCAAGACGTCGAAGACTGGCTGTCCTTGTACGAACGCGTAAGCGTCAGCAACAAGTGGGACGACGACTCTAAACTCGCTTACGTTATCTTTTACTTGGCAGACGTAGCTAAGCTTTGGTTTACCAACCGCGAAACCGCCATCGCCAACTGGTCCTCCTTTAAGACCCTCGTAACAGAAGCGTTCGGCCGACCAGAGGTCCGCAAGCTCCGCGCTGACCAGCGTCTGCGCCACAGAGCCCAGCAGCCTGGCGAAACGTTTACGAGTTACATTGAGGATGTGCTCGACCTCTGCAAGCGTGTTAACCCATCGATGCCCGAAGAAGAGAAAATTCGGCAGATTCTCAAGGGTATTGAGGATGGCGCATTCCAGATGTTGCTAGCGAAAAGCCCGACCTCGGTGGCGATCCTCGTAAGCCTGTGCCAGAGCTTCGATGAATTACGCCGTCAGCGTTCCATCGCCCGACAGGGTGTCTCACCACCAGATTCAATCTCGGCTGTTGCACTCGCAAATGTCAACGTTCGCCAAGAAAGTCTGTCCAACCAGATCAAAGACTTCATCAGGGAGGAAGTCGCCCGACAGCTTTCCCTGCTGCCGCATAGCGACGCGCCCACCGCAAGTCTGCCTTCGACACTGCAGCAGGCCATACGCACTGAAATTTGCGATGTCCTACCTACAGTGCAGGCCCCTTACGCATGCACTTCAGCAGCATCTAATCTCTCAGCTGTCAGCTACGCACCACCTGCACCATCTTCACCTCTCAGCTACGCCGCTGTGGTTGCGCGACCCCCACCGCATCCAGTATCCTTATCGGCTCCACCTCCTCCGGCAGCGCCTCCGGTTTACAGGCCCTCACCTCGCTTTTTCCGTCCATCTAATGAGTGGCGCACCCATGACAACCGTCCTATCTGCTTCGCGTGTGGCATCGCTGGACACATTGCACGCTACTGCCGCCGCCGTCCCACACCTGCGTACGCCTCCTTTGGAACTCCTACCTATGCGTCGCAGCAGGCCACTACGTCTGCATACGAACAGAGGCACTCTGACTCGGATCGTCGCCCATCGACCTCTCGTTTCCCATCTCCTCGTCGCCGATCGCCATCTCCTATGCGTCGTAGACCACCTCCTGAGGAGGGAAACTAATCAGTGCAGTTACAGAGGCAAGAACTGCAGCTTCTGCGCAATTATCAAGGCCTCCATTTTCGCCGCGAAATGTTGTTGATGTCAATGTTGAGGGAGTCGCCACACAAGCGTTAATTGATACTGGGGCCGCCGTTTCTGTGATGAACGCAAAATTTTGTCGCAAACTGAAGAAAGTGACCACATCTCTCTGTGGCATCGTGCTGTCCACGGCTAGCGCGCAACGCATACAGCCCTCGTCTGTGTGTACGGCGCGCGTCGTCATCCAAGACGTTTTGTACATCGTCCAATTTTTTGTACTACCATCTTGCTCTTATGACCTCATCCTGGGTTGGGATTTCTTATCAGGTCATGAAGCTATCATCGATTGTTGCCGTGCGGAAGTGTCCCTAGTGCCAAGTTGTGAATTTCCACCACCCGACCATTCACCACTGCTCTCCAAACTCATCGCTGACGACGACATCACCTTGCCTCCGGAAACTTCAGTCCCTATTAGCCTTTCATGTGTGGCGCAACCTGACGCCACGGTGGTGTTTACGCCATCCCCTGTTTTTACTGAACGCAAGGGCATCGTGCTCCCATTTGCCGTTCTTACGATTGCGTCTGGTTTAACCGTAATGCTGGTTACCAACCACTGCAACTACCCCGTTGGCTTGCTTCGTGGTGAAACGTTAGGATATGTGCAACCTGTCGACCATATCAATGATATTATTCTTCCCGACGAAACGCCATGTCAGATTACCGCAATCACTCAGGCGTCTGAGCCATCAAGCTCACCAGCCTTCGACAATGCTATTGACGCAGACCTTCCCCCCTCGAATCGCAGCCAACTTGTTGCTCTCCTTAACAAGTTTCGCTCTTCTTTCGACTTTCAGAACCCTGCTTTGGGTCGCACCACGACTGTCACTCATACTATTGACACCGGCTCACATTCGCCTCTGCGACAGCGTCCTTACCGCGTTTCTGCCGAAGAGCGCCGCGTCATTACGGAGCAAGTAGATGACATGCTTAAACGTGGAGTCATACAGCCTTCTCAAAGCGCTTGGTCGTCACCCGTGGTTCTGGTAAAGAAAAAAGATGGCACCGTTCGATTTTGCGTGGACTATCGCCGCTTAAACAAGATTACAAAGAAAGACGTCTACCCGCTACCACGAATAGACGATGCTCTTGACTGTTTACAAGGCGCCGAGTACTTCACATCCTTGGATCTGCGTTCTGGGTATTGGCAGGTGCCAATGGCTGAATGTGATCGCCCTAAAACCGCCTTTGTAACGCCGGATGGCCTGTATGAGTTCAAAGTCATGCCATTTGGGCTCTGCAACGCGCCTGCGACGTTTGAACGCATGATAGATACCATATTGCGGGCCCACAAGTGGAAAACTTGCTTGTGTTACCTAGATGACATCGTAGTCTTTTCAGCTGATTTCCCGACACATCTTCGTCGTCTCCACGAGATTCTGACGTGTCTAGCTTCTGCAGGCCTACAACTTAACACCAAGAAGTGCCACTTCGCAGCCCGAAAACTAACCATCTTGGGACACGTCATCACAAAAGACGGTGTTCTTCCGGACCCCGATAAGCTTCGAGCTGTCGCTGACTTTCCAATGCCCACATCACTGAAAGCCCTAAGAAGTTTCGTTGGTCTTTGCTCTTACTTTCGTCGCTTCGTGCGCAACTTCGCGACCATCATTGCACCTCTGACTAGTCTGCTTTCCAACAGCAAAGGTATATCTGCATGGTCACCTGCATGTGACGACGCATTTCACCAGCTGCGCCGCCTGCTGACCTCGCCACCTATTCTTCGCCACTACGACCCCACTGCTGCCACAGAAGTTCACACTGATGCAAGCGGCGTTGGTCTTGGCGCAGTTTTGGCACAACGGAAAGGCACTCAAACCGAATACGTAGTCGCTTATGCAAGTCGCGCTCTTAAGAAGGCTGAATTGAATTACTCCGTGACAGAGAAGGAGTGTTTGGCCATAATCTGGGCGCTTACGAAGTTTCGCCCGTACCTTTACGGCCGTCCTTTCGACGTGGTCACAGACCACCACGCTCTATGTTGGCTGTCCTCCTTGAAAGACCCGTCCGGACGTCTGGGCCGTTGGGCACTTCGATTGCAGGAATACGACATCCGTGTCGTATATCGTTCCGGCCGCAAGCATGCGGACGCCGATGCACTTTCCCGATCGCCATTAACACCAGATGTGGCTTCTCTGTCACCCCCTTTTACCACCTTGTCACCACTCGAAAGCACTGACATGCTTTCGGAGCAGCGTAAAGACCCATACCTTGCCTTTTTAGTCGACTACCTTACCGATCCGTCTTCTGTCCCTTCCACGAGAGCGCTGCGCCGGCAAGCAGCCCACTTTGCCTTACGTGACAACATTCTGTACCGCCGCAACTACACGCCTGGTGGTCGGAAGTGGCTCCTTGCTGTCCCAACTCATATGCGCTCTGACATCTGCATGAATTTCCATGCAGATCCCCAAAGTGCTCACGCAGGTGTCCTGAAAACCTACGAAAGGCTGCGCCAACGCTATTACTGGCGATGAATGTATCGTTTTGTGCACAAATACGTTCAGTCTTGCACCACTTGCCAACAGAACAAAACACCTCCGTGGCACCTTACTGGCATGTTACAGCCGCTCCCGTGCCCGGCTCGCCCATTCGACCGCGTGGGTATAGACCTCTATGGCCCCCTCCCATATAGCAGCTCTGGAAACCGGTGGATTATTGTCGGAGTCGACCATCTGACACGCTACGCTGAGACTGCAGCTCTACCGGCAGCGACCGCCCACGAAGTTGCACTCTTCATTCTCCGCAGCTTCATTCTACGCCATGGTGCTCCGCGGGAATTACTCAGTGATAGGGGTCGAGTGTTCCTGTCGGAGGTCATCCAAGCTATCCTCGCTGAATGCAACATTATCCACCGTAAATCTACCGCATACCATCCACAGACAAATGGTCTTACTGAGCGGTTCAACCGCACACTTGGCGACATGCTGAGGATGTACACCGCCTCCGACCACACTAACTGGGACGCTGTATTGCCCTTTGTTACCTTCGCTTATAACACCGCGACGCAAGCGACTACCGGTTTTTCCCCGTTCTTTCTATTGTACGGCCGCGAACCTTCCCACCCACTCGACACTATACTACCGTACCGCCCTGATGCATCTGAGTGCTCCCCGCTTTCCGAAGTCGCCAGATACGCTGAAGACTGCCGTCAGTTGGCTCGGTCTCTGACAAGTGAGGCTCAAGGTCTACAAAAGACTCGACACGACGACGCTCACCGCATAGCTCCTACATTTCGTGCTGGCTCCCTTGTGTGGCTTTGGGTGCCCCCGCACGTTCCTGGCCTGTCTTCTAAACTTCTGGCCCGGTACCATGGTCCGTACCGTGTCATTGACGCGACCTCCCCGGTGAATTACATCATCGAGCCGTTGACACAATCACCAGATTTGCGCCGTCGAGGACGCGAGACCGTACACGTCGACCGTCTCAAGCCCTACTACGACCCCCTCATTGTGCCTACTCCCTGAGTCGCCAGGATGGCTACCCTTCACCCCGGGGGTATTGTAGTGGAGCATACGCACCAACGCGTATGCGCCTTCGGAAGACAACAAAAAGCCCGTGCTCTGCTTGCGCGAGAGTTTGTGCCGCCATTGCCAGACTGGCCGTACGCCCACTTTCCGTTGCGACCTCGTTGCGACTTCTCGGCTCGAATAAACGTCATCACAATATATATATATATATATATATATATATATATATATATATATATATATATATATATATATATATATATATATATATATATATATATATATATATATATATATATATATATATGTAGACGGACAGTTGGCTTCGTTCTCTGTGTTGACAGTGGTTCTTCCTCTTTTTTACTTTCTTTCTTTTCTTTCTTTTTTCGTCTTTTTTCTCCTTTTTTTTCCTTCTTCCAGCTCCCTCTCACTCTCGCAAACGTCTTTCAAGGCGAGAGGGACGCGGCAGCAAGGAAGTTTGGAAGCTCATGTCAGTATAACTCATCCCCTGATGAAGGGAGGTCCCCTCCCGAAACTGTTGGGAAATAAATATATTTATCCTTGTTGACAACGCTCCCGTTGTGCCATATCCCATATATATATATATATATATATATATATATATATATATATATATTGCTTGGCGTTTATTAGCCGGCACGCCGCGAGTACAGTAACGGCCAAGCACGGACTCTCTGTGCGAGCGGCGTTCTTTTTGGGTAGACCCACTAGAAAGCAGTTGCGAGTTCGACCCATTTCAGTGTTCGGCGGCTTCTCTACAATCACCCCGGGGTCGAAGAGGGAGCCGCCTGGCGACCTAACAGCTTGTCACTACGAGCGGGTCATAGTAAGCCTTCAGGCGCTCCACGTTGACTCTGTCGCGCCTTTGGCGGCGCATGTCCGAAGATTGTTCAATTGGCTCGATAAGATAGTTGACCGGAGATGTGCGCTCGATCACACGGTAGGATCCTTCATATTTCGTGAGTAGTTTGGAAGAAAGGCCAGCTACAGTGGTCGAGATTGAGAGCCATACAAGGGAACCAGGAAGGAACGTGGGCTCAGAAGTGGCGGAGCCATCACGAATACTCTTCTGCCACTCTTGCTCATGCGTCGTAAAAGCCTTGGCAAGCTCGCGACACTCTTCAGGAAGCCTGGCGGTCTCGGAAATAGGTGTACACTCAGGTGGATCCGGCGTGTACGGGAGTATCGTGTCAATGGTGTGTGACGGGTGCCTTCCGTACAGCAAGAAGAAAGGTGAAAAACCGGTCGTGCTCCGAGGGGCGGTGTTGTAGGCGTAGGTGACTAAGGGCAGTAGACTATCCCAATTCGTGTGGTTGGCGGCGACGTACATCGACAGCATGTCGCCGAGGGTGCGGTTAAAGCGTTCGGTCAGACCATTCGTCTGCGGGTGGTAAGCAGTAGTTCTGCGGTGAACAGAATGGCACTCAGTGAGAATGGCACCAACGACTTCTGACAAGAAGGCATAGCCTCGATCGCTGAGAAGCTCCTGGGGTGGACCGTGGCGCAATATAAATCGATGTAGTAGGAAGGACGCAACCTCACGCGCAGTAGCCGCAGGGAGAGCGGCGGTTTCGGCGTATCGCGTTAAATGATCTACGGTGCCGATGGCCCAGCGGTTGCCAGTAGACATCAGAGGGAGTGGTCCATACAAATCGATACCTATGCACCCAAACATACGGTCAGGACAAGGTAACGGTTGCAGACCAGCTGGTGACATGTGTGCGGACGGTTTGCGGCGTTGGCAAGCGAGACAGGAGCGAACGAACTGCTGGACATAGCGGTACATCCCGCGCCAGAAGTAGCGTTGTCTAATGCGATGGTAGGTTTTGAATACCCCAGAGTGTGCGCACTGTGGATCAGAATAGAAGAATTCACATATCTCCGACCACAGACTGCGGGGTATCACGAGTAGCCACTGCCGGCCATCGGCGTCGTAATTGCGTCGGTGTAGGAGGCCGTCAAGAATGGCGAAATGGCGAGATCGACGACGCAAGGCACGCGTGGATGGCGTCGTGGACGGATCAGAGAGCAAGTCGATCAGTTGGGCGATCCAATTATCCTTTCGCTGTTCGGTAGCGATGATGTCAACATCAATGACAGAAACAGCAACCGAGGATACTGAGCAGAGCACGTCAGCTTCAGGCAGAGGGGAGCACGAGAGGGCGTCGGCGTCAGTATACTGGCGTCCGTTGCGGTAGTGCACGCGGATGTCGTAGTCTTGTAAGCGAAGAGCCCAATGGGCGAGGCGGCCTGAGGGATCCTTCAATGATGACAGCCAGCAAAGTGCATGATGGTCGGTGACGACATCAAATGGGCGACCATACAAATAAGGTCGAAACTTTGTAAGGGCCCAGACAATCACCAGGCACTCTTTTTCCGTGACGGTGTAGTTTGTCTCGGCTCTCGTGAGCGTATGGCTTGCATATGGCACGACATAATCAGGGAACCCGGGTTTGCGCTGCGCCAGGACAGCGCCAAGGCCTACACCACTGGCGTCCGTGTGCACCTCCGTTGGGGCCGTAGGGTCGTAGCGGCAGAGAATGGGAGGAGACGTCAACAAATGGCAGAGCTTCAAGAACGCGTTGTCGCACTCTGACGACCATGAATTGAGGGGCCCGTTACTTCCGAGGAGCTTCGTCAGCGGTGGTATAATCGTGGCAAAGTTTCGTATGAAGCGTTGGAAGTATGAGCACAGGCCCATGAAACTACGCAGCCTTTTGACGGACGCAGGTTTTGGGAATTCGGCCACGGCCCGAAGCTTGGCTGGGTCAGGAAGAATGCCATCCTTGGACACGACGTACCCTAGGATGGTGAGTTGGCGTGCTGCAAAGCACTTCTTCAGATTTACTTGCAAGCCGGCATTGCTCGCACGCCCGAAAACTTCTTTTAGACGTTGGAGATGCGTGGATAAATTTGGAGTGAAGACAACAACGTCATCGAGGTAACACAAGCACGTGTGTTATTTCAAGTTGCACAGAACGGTGTCCATCATGCGCTCAAATGTCGCATGTGCATTACACAAACTAAACGGCATGACGTTGAATTCGTAAAAGCGCTCGCGTATGATAAAGGCAGCCTTCGGTCGAGCGTCATCAGCCAGGGGTACTTGCCAGTACCTCGAGCGCAGATCGAGAGAAGAAAAAAATTGGGCTCCGTGAAGGCTGTCAATTGCGTCGTCGATGCGCGGCAGTGGGTAGACATCCTTGCGAGTGATCTTATCGAGCCGTCTGTAGTCCTCACAGAACCGCACAACACCATCTTTCTTCGCAACAAGAACAGGAGACGCTTATGGACTGTCCGACGGCCGAATAACATCGCGTCGGAGAATATCGTCAACCTGCTCGTTAATTTCCCGACGTTCAGCAGGCAACACGCGGTATGGACGTTGCCGTAATCGTGGATGGGCACCAGGGTCAATACTATGCCTAACAGTGGACACGCGACCCAGAGAACTTCGCCCGACATTGAAAGAAGAACGGTATTCTTGCAACAGGTCTAGAAGCTGGGAACGCTGTACTGACGTAAGGTTGTCATCAATGTATGGGCCAAATACATCAGGAGATGATGGATCAGCAGTAGAAACAGCACTGATATAACGTGAATCGGGACGCAACGCGAGTCTTCGGGTACGTCCAGGACTTGTGCGTCGTCGACTGGTTCCACTCTGCCGAGACATTCCCCTCGAACCAAGGTAACATTGTACGGGGATGGGTTGGTCACGAAAATAGCGGCGTTGCCCTGGGTGATTTGCACGGTCCCGAAAGCTACTAGCAACCCTTTCCTTCTAGAAGCACGGTCGGATGGCGAAACGAATGCAATTGTGTAGGAGAGACCGGTGCAGTAGACCGATACACCCATCGTCGAGCTTGGAGGCACTATAGTATCGTCTTTCACGAGAATCTTGCTCAGTGTCGAGGGACCGTCTTCTAGCGCCAAATGCGAGAAGGGCGAGAGTTCAATTTCGGCGGCGGCACAATAAATGACGGCGTCGTTGCGGGAGAGAAAATCCCATCCCAGGATGACGTCATGAGAGCATGCAGGAATGATGATGAATTGGGCGACATACAGAACGTCCTAAACGACAACGCGAGTGGGGAAGCCTGCTGTAGGATGAATACGATGTGAGCTAGCGGTACGAAGGGACAACCCATAAATCGGCGTCGTCACTTTTCGAAGCAAGCGGCAAAGTTTTTCGCTCATAACTGATACCGCAGCTCCAGTGTCAATAAGGGCAGATGCATGAACACCGTCAACAAGCACGTCAATGACATTAGATGGGCGGCTCTGAGGGCTTTCACAATGCGATAGCGTCACAGTGCTTGCCTCTGGGACTGCAACGACTAGTTTTCCCGCTCATGAGCAGCCGAACTTGGCTGCATGGGGGACAGAGACTGACGTCGTGGAGACAGCGACCTTCGAGCAGACGGACCTGGGCGAGACGACAGTGGCACAGATGGCAGTTCGTCGTTATACGAACGGCTAAGGTGGCCAGCAACAGGAGAAGAAATGGGAGCTGGCTGTAGTCGAGAGCAATAACGGGCTACGTGACCGGCGTAACCTCAAGCAAAGCAGATGGGCCGGTTGTCGGGTGTGCGCCATCGGTTTGCCGGGGTGGGTCTCGCCCGGAACGGTGGCTGGAAAGGCTGCATGGTAGGCTGAAAATGAGGCTGAGGGGTTGCGCCAACATACGCAGCCGACATACCCGCTGCAAAGGACGGAGGTCGTGCGGCAGCTTCGGCGTAAGTCAGTGGTGCAGGCGCTTGAACGACTGGAGGCGGCCTTGCGACCACTCGGGCATAACTTGGGGGCGCAGGGGCCGGAAGTTGTTGTGGGTGGTACACAGGCATGACCTCCGCTATTTCCTGCTCAATCGCTCGGCGGATGGGTGGAATAATGGTAGCTGCCGATTGTTGAACAGCCGGTGGGTGGGCAAAGGGAAGGAGAGAGAACTGGCGCACGATTTCTTCACGTATGAATGACTTGAGGACTGCCGGCAGCGCAAACTGATTACATCTCATCTCCAAGCCAGCAAGCCCTGCATCGCGTGGTGAGGAGCGACGGGTCATCGAACGCTGCCGGCGGAGCTCCTCGTAGCTCTGGCACAGCGTGATGACCTCAGCTACTGTGCCTGGGTTTTTGGCAAGCAGCATCGTGAAGGCATGATCGTCAATGCCCTTCATGATGTTCCGGATCTTGTCTGATTCGGACATGCTGTCGTTGGATTTCTTGCACAGGTCGAGGACATCTTCAATGTAACTGGTGAATGATTCACCAGCCTGCTGAGCACGTTCGCATAAGCGCTGCTCGGCTTGCAGCTTACGAACGGCAGGGTGGTCAAAAACGTTGGTGATAGCGGTCTTGAAATCGGACCAGGTTGCGAACTCAGACGCGTGGTTGGTGTACCACAAACTTGCAACGCCCGCAAGGTAGAACACAAAATTTGTCAACTTGCCGTCTACGTTCCATTTGTTGGGGACGCTCACGCGCTCGTAAATGGCGAGCCAGTCCTCCACGTCAGTTCCATCGGCGCCCGTGAAGATGGGTGGATCGCGGATCCTCGGGACACCGGGACAAGGGGGTGGCATGGAAGGAGGCGTTTGCTGAGAGGCGTCGTGGGACATGGTAGATTGCAGGGTACGTGAGCGTAGTTCCAAGAGCATCGAAGGGGATCGTAGCACTCTCCACCAATTTGTTATGGCGTTTATTAGCCGGCACACAGCGATTATACACAATGGCGACAGTAACAGCCAAGCAGAGACTCTCTGTGCGAGCGGCGTTCTTTTTGGGTAGACCCACTAGAAAGCACTTGCGAGTTCGACCCATTTCAGTGTTCGGCGGCTTCTCTACAAATATATATATATAAATGGTATTTTGTTATTCTCACCGCTTTCTGAGCAACGCTAGCTTCTAATAAATCAACTCAGTTATTTTGAATATTGTACACGCCTAACCAACGAAGAAAGAGTCAAGACAGAAGAAATCTGTATAAGACATGCCCTTACTGAATTATTTTCGATCTCTCACAAAGGGTTTTTGAAGCTCAATTTCAATGGATTGGCGTGTCATACTTCAAGGGCTGTGGCATCATATGCTAGACATGAATGATGGGCAGGTGCGAAGAAATCTGCATCAAGTAAGCGCGATGGGGGAGCCGAAGCGCATAACAATTCCTGCACGCAGCGCGTGGCTCTTTCAGTACTATTTGACTGCAGCACCCCCGCTACGGGTAACGCCGAAGGAATCACGCGGCGAGGCGTGGTCACGCCACTCAACACTTCTAGTACACTCTACCCTGGCTGTTTTCCAATACTCACCATACATAGCTAAAGAGACAGCTAAGTGGACGGCGGCCATCTTCAGTCTCATTCCAATTCTTACGTAGCCGGCAACATGGACAGCTCCGAGAAGACCACATCGTAGACAAAAACGATGCAGGCTACATTGCTTTCTAAACAAGATGGTAGCTCAGCAGGTTGCTCAGATAGATCGTATCTCGCCGGAATGGTTGTCTGCACACACGCAGATGCTTCTCCAGACGCTCAATGTGAGTAACGTTTTATTTTATTTATATTTATACAAGCCATCATTAACATCAAGGAATGGACCGTAAAAGCGACGAAGATGACGATTGAATAACAGCTCGTGTTGTTGTTGCCACTCCGCCATCTTGGGTCAAGGACACTGTGTACTCCGTGTACAATCTGTAAATATATTTCTACCCTCTGCCTACTCTCACCCCGTGACATTTTGGTGGTGGTGTGGGGTAACAAGACGGAGCTATACGCAGCGGCCGACGCTTCGTTTCTTCCACGATGGTACAAGAGGGTCTGGCTCCAGTTCCTGCAGCGGCCACCGCAAAGACGACAATTATTCTGCCCCAGCTGAAAGACCCTGACACGTTCTGCGGGACTGACAACGTGGACATTGAAGAATGGTTGCCGCTGTACAAGCGAACAAGCAGGAATTATCGCTGAGACGAAACGCTCATGCTGGCGATCATCCTATTTTATCTGAAGGGGACAGCCAAAATGTGGTTTGAGAACCACGGAGCGGAAATTGGCAGCTGGGATGCGTCCAAAAAAAAGATGCGTGCGATGTTCGGCAAATCGAATGGCAGGAAGACAGCGGGCAAAAAGGAGCTGGCACCTCACGCTTAAACGTCATTGGAGTCGTACCTATGTTACATACAGGACGTGCTCGCCCTTTGCCGCAAAGCAGACGACGGCATGGAAGAGTTCGAAAAGGTAGCGCACATATTAAAAGGCATTGCCGATGACACGTTCGATTTGCTAATTTGCAAGAACTGTGACGAAGTAGATGCCATTATCCGAGAGTGCCAGCGTGTTGAGGCCGCCAAAAGCCGGCGTATTTCCTATCAGTTCACTTGACTTCCCAACGCCGCAGCAACACGGCCGGGAGATGACATGTCTGTACCACAGGCACCGCTGACTGTAGAGCACGTCACGAAGATCATCCGTCATGAACTTGAAGTTATGTCTCCCGCTTCAACTTTCTCTAATGCCTGTGAGTCCAGTTCCCAAATGGTGCCTTTAGTGCTTGCCATGGTTTGCCAAGTGCTTTCGAACGTTGGCTTGGAATCTGTGTGCATTGCCACCCCCTCCCGACCGACTGACCGTCGTCCGCAAGTTTCCTACGCCCAAGGCCAGAGGCTCCCAGTGCGCTCTCGTAATCCCGCTGAGTGGAGGACTGCTGATGACCGGCCCATTTGCTTTAACTGCCACCGTATTGGTCACGTGGCCCGCTATTGCAATACCAGGTGGTATTGGCGTCAGCCTTCCTATGGCTACAACCGTCGCGCACAGGCAGATGATGGCCACTTCCGAACTCGCCATGAGTCACCTCAGCCAGCCGGTGGTGACGGTTCTTCGATGGTGCATTGTCAATCGCCATCCCATTCCGGCAACCAGTACCACTCAGGGCTGTCTCGTCGCAAATCGTCGCGCTCACCTCTGCTTCACCGTCCTCCTTCACCGACTGCGCATTGGCTCGGGAAAACTAGACCATGCAGCTAGCTCCCAGAGGGGATGCTGCATCTACGATTCGTCAGCTAAATCTTCTGGCTATGCCGACACAATGCAACCTCATAGACATTAATGTAGACGATGCACTTGTTGCCCTTACAAACACAGGGTCCCACATTTCGGTGATGAACTCGGAGCTTCGACGCCACTTAAAAAAGGTTTTAACACCACCCACTCTGTTGCTCTTCAAAGTCACGGATGGGGGAACTTTTCCTGTGCTTGAGATGTGCTCCGCACGTGTTAGTGTTTCTGACCGCTCCACAACTGTTCTTTTTGCCGTGCTCGAGAAGTTCTCTCATAAACTCATCCTGGGCATGGTCTTTCTTGCCGCACACTTTGCCCTAATTGACTGTGGAATAGGCTTGCTTCAGCTTGACCTACATATTGCTGTGACACTCCAACTACACTTCAACCATGTTTGTGTTCTGTCGAGTACGTTCGCCTAGCGCCCCAAGCCGTTACCTATGTAATCATGAGGTGCTTTCCTATGGTACCTGACGGCGATTATATGCTGGCAATGATTTTGCACGTGTTATTGGACAGCAATGTTGCCCTTCCTCATACTCTGTTGACGATTACGAATAATGTGGTGTCGTTACCGATACTGAACTTCAGCTGGTGTGCTCAAGTTGTTCCAGATGGCAAGACTCTAGCGAACATCTTTTCCACCAGTGAACATTGTGTTTCTTCATTCATTGCAGACGCTCTTTTGCCCGCTACTGCATCCTCTTCACAGATCTCAAACGATGCCGACTTTGACAAGATTATCGCGCTAGACCTTGTTCCAGCACAGACAGCCGATCTCCGACATATATTGGTATCTTTCAGGGACATCTTCGACTTAGGCGACAACCCTTTAGGTCAGACGTCAGTTGTTACTCACAGGATCAACACTGTAGACGCCAGCCCAATCCGATGACGTCCTTATCACGTGTCACATGCAGAGTGACAAGTCATCCAGCGTTAAGTTGATGAAGCTCACAAAAGATGTCATTGAACTATCTTGCAGTCCATGGGCATCAACAGTAGTTCTAGTAAAAACAAGGATGGCAGCTGGCGCTTCTACGTCGACTACCGTCACTTAAACAAGGTCATGCGTAAGGGCGTCTACCCACTGCCACGGATTGACGATGCCCTTGACTGCCTGCACAGGTCTGCCTATTTCTACTCTATCGACCTGCGTTCAGTATACTGGCAGATTTCCGTCGACGAATTAGACCATGAAAAGACTGCATTTGTTACACCGGATAGACTTTTCCCGTTTAAGGTAATACCCTTTGGCTTATGCAATGCTCCCGCCACATTTGAGATAATTATGGACTCCCTGCCACGGGGTTACAAATGGTCAACGTGCCTTTGTTATCTCGATGACGTCATTGTATTCTCGCCGTCATTCGAAAGTCACCTTAGCCATCTGTCAGTTGTTCTGGAAGTTTTCAGAACGGCAGGCTTACAGCTGAACTCCTCCAAATGCCGTTTCGGCCGCCAAACAATCACTGTGGTTGGCCATCTTGTCAGTGCTAAAGGCGTGCAACCCAATCCTGGCAAAATTCGCGTCGTCAAAGATTTCCCCACACCACGTTCCACGAGAGATGTACGGAGCTTTGTCGGCTTCTGTTCCTATTTCCGGCGTTTCGTCCACAACTTCGCCGGCATTGCCCATTCCTTGACACAGCTACTGAAAAAGGACACGCCGTTTTGTGGGGTCCCCAGCAAGCCAATTCGTTTCGCCGACTTACTGCGTTGTTCACTTCCCCACCCATCTTGGGTCATTTCGATCATTCAGCGTCCACTGAAGTTCACACCGACGTCAGCGGACACGGTATTGACGCTGTCCTCGCCCAGCGGCAACAGGGTCAAACTCGAGTCAGAGGTAGCTGCAGCCAAGATGGAGGTACAACAGCAACAACAACACGAGCGCGGTCGCTTTCATCGTCTTCGTCGTCTACCTGATGCTCTCTCATTGCCTTTGTCGTGTAACAATATTTTAACACGAAATAAGCCAGAAAGTACAAGTGTACCGTTTGTTAATTTTTGCTTTTTTTCTACGCGAGGTGACGCATTGTCGCGTAAAAGCCGTCCAGGCGTGTTCGAATTCTCGGACAGACTGGGATCAGAGTGGGTTCTAAGTCAGTGCCTCCTCTATTTTTTCTGTGCCTATTGTGACGCGCCCGTTGCCTTTGCTCTACGATTGGGGCTCCATTTCTCCGAGTGACCGCGTGGTGGCGTCAGGTTATTACCCTGATGCATGGCCTCTCCTTGCTTTCCTGCTATGGGTGGATGTGGCGCAGCCACTGGCGTTTTCCAATTTTATGCGATAACTTTCCTTCTTATTCGGTAATTTCACATTCGTGCGTTTGCTTTGGT
The DNA here is from genome assembly GCF_043290135.1 of Rhipicephalus microplus. NCBI lineage: Eukaryota > Metazoa > Arthropoda > Arachnida > Ixodida > Ixodidae > Rhipicephalus > Rhipicephalus microplus. The sequence goes on along the minus strand of NC_134701.1, from coordinate 20,125,945 downwards.
AACGTATTACCAAAAAAAACGAGTCGCAAGGTGTTCTATTCTTCGTTTTCAAGCGCTCGAAGGAGTGCTCTGGCGAATATTGATCACGATCGAAATATAAGTGGAATTCTAAGGTTGATGTAATGAAACAAGACCTAGCCATTTTATATGCACAAAAAACAAAAATAAAAATAAATGAGCCAGCACAGGTTAATAAACAATCGGTTGAACTGAAACCACTTGTCAGTCCAACGTTGAAGTGCGCGCATGTTGTGCAAGCTTTTTAAAGCTTCATAAACTTCCGTGACAACGGCTTCTTTTGATAAAGCCTGGCCACAGATTTTTTTATCAGTGAAGTCGACAGCATAGTTTGTGAACAGTGGCTTCATGAACTTTCTGTACACAAGTTCTATTAATTTCTGCCTTTAGATTTGCTAACAATGGTCACACAGCAGCACTGGCAGGCCAACGATTACATCCACACTCTTCACGACGCACGTCTGTAGAGACTTAAGGAGAGCTGTGCAGTGCAGAAGCACCACGTCCACAAATCTTTTCAGGGCACGCAGCACACGCACGAGCTCCGCAGTGGAGTAGCACAAGCCACCTCTGTCCTGGTGGGAAATCAAGCCTCCGTAGCACTTTCGCCTTCAAGACTAACGACACGCAGCGTTCGCAGTCAGTCTTTTCACTCACGACACGAGATATGTATCCTGCGATGAAAGAAACTGCTGCTATATCTGTCGTGGGCATAACCGGCTTCGTCGAAGTGCAGAGTTCCTGCAGTAGGTGCTGCGCCGAGTTCACTACTGCGATCGCGCTTCTTATTGGTGTGCTGCTTGACTAGCCACTCCTAATAATGCTCCTCGAGGAAGCGAACAAAGCTGAGCTCTGCACATTGCTTGTGTGGGAAGCCGCAAAGATGCGTGTCTTCCGCATATTCTCAAGGCCCGAAAAAGCGCTTCTGACATCAAGCTTATAATTTCAGCCAGCGCTGCGTCGAAGTGTCCCAAACAGGGAGTCGATGGGGTCGCTTGAAAACTTTCTGGTCAACACAAACTTGAACCCTCTAACAGAAATCTAATACACTGGACGTTGGCGACTGTGGTGAATACCAGTGCAGGGTGAGTTTTTTTTTCAATGGGGCGCTTGTCATCTTGAGCTCTTCACAGAAGACATCGACCATCTGATATGCCGTTGCCCTCGATTTGCTTCTGAAGGACAGAAGCTTTCAGACGCATTGCGACAATTGGACATTGGACGATCGGCCACTCTCTATGCAGATGCTACTGGAACACCGCCCTCGCCTTTCGTTGGCTCAAAAAGCAGTCAAAGCTGTCTGGTGATTTTTGAGGACTACAGGCCTACGTGACCACCTTGAACTTTTGTGTAGGGCCACTGCTGCATACGCGTCAGCCCATTGACTGACAATCCTTTTTTTCTCGTTCTCTTCTCTTTCCTCTCTCTCTCAACTTTGTGCCCCCTTCCCGTTCCCCCAGCGTATGGTAGCAAACTGAGTATGTGCCTGGTTAACCTCCCTGCCTTCTCTCTTGTTTAACTCTTTTTGGAGCTCTTCAAAGTATTAAAAAAAACAAGCTCCAGCCAATGAAATCCGGAGTCCTCAGGATCGTAAAACTGCCTGTTGTCCGGATGGTTCTGGTGAATATGCTGCTGGCAGTTGCTGACGTCTATGAGAGTAAACTATTGGTCACATTATTCAAGAACTTAACCGTAGGTCCGACGCTGGCGAACTTTGCGTCGCACGTTTGCCCGGCATGATCTTTCATGAAGGACAAAGCCGCTGTCACGGCTGGTGAAAACAACTGAACGGCAGGCTTGACCCTCAATTTTTTCGGTGAGATAGACGTGTTTACTCGTGAGAAAATGGACAGGCTTGATAATCGAGCTCCGCTGCATCTGGTAGAAGTCCTTTATGTAGGTTGAAGAAATTTCACCATTCATTCCCAATTTTTGTGCTAGAAATTGTGATCGGATGTTTTTGAGGATGTGACTGGGATCGAATGCCAGAAACGAACTGCGGCTTGGGTCGGCGGGATGACGCACTCGGGTTTTCGGTTAACGACCTGATAATATTTCTATTGCAGCGACGTTTATTTTAGGGTTGTCCATCACAACTCGAACTATCTCGAATCTATTTCTTCAGTTTTCTTGATGACGTGCTTGGCCGTTTCTGCAAGTAGATCACCAGTGCATGATCTGGTAAAAAAGTATCCCACTGGGATCCGAAACCTCGCGTGAAGGCTACAGATCAAAAAGCACAAAAGCGAGTTGGCAAGTTCACTTCTTTCCGAGTGTGACAGTACTTGGTTGAGAGCACCCATGTCAATGTCTCCCAAGATGGCGTCTTATTGTTTGAGGTATTCAAGCTATTACTTTAGTCTGGTTTTGTCTACGATGAGGCTGAAAATTTTGGCTTGCTCCGTCCCGAGGCACTTGGTTTTAGTGTTGAGCCTCTGCTACACTAGCTCACTGAAGCCTACTTCTCCGGCAGTTGTTTCCATGTCTCTATGTAGCGTAGTTTTGCACTAGAGTGCGAGAGCTCGGTCCTGATATACTCGTATGACTGCTGAGAGGCTTCTCAGAATTACGCACTGTCGTATAGTGGTTTCACACCTATTTGGTTTTTCAACCTTGTCGGTTAAAAAACCAAACACTTGGTTCAATACACTCTGGCTTTAGGGCAGCTTTGATCGCAGACTCTGGCTACTTGAAGAAATTTGCTTACGTTGCACTCTTCCTTTAATCTATGCAGCTCTTTCTCGTAGGCATCTACTGTTCCCTGCAGCCTTTCATTTCGTTGCTTCTACGCCCTTTCTTTGTCGCGCCATTTTTTGCATCAAGAAGGCTGTTACGGAGCTTCTGCTGTCGGCCTGAATACCAAATGTCCCCAGGGCACGCGCACCTGCAACCTTTTCTGCCGGCTTCGCATCAGTTGGCTCAAGAATGTTTGCGGAATGACAGTAGTGACTAGCTGCTGCTACAAAAGGCAAGTCTTGAATGTTGCTTGGAGCAACACTTTCTGGTTGTTGCCGGCTACTGGGCTCAGCGGCTTCCTCAAGAGTGTTTGCGCGAACGTCTGGCGCCGGTGCAGGGCGCGAATTGATTTCCTGACTTGGCAGACTTGCCAACGTGTCCGTTGACGAATCGCGCTTTCTTTTCTGAGTGCTGCTGCAGCTTCTCACCTTTGGTAGCTCCTTCCTCATGTAGGATGGGTAATGCGGAAAGGCGCTCGGCACCGCATCAGGCTTTTGCGTGCGTCTTTTGGTATTTTACTAAAGTCAGTCTCCACAAAATGTAGGCTGCACACGGCCAAGTAATTCGAAGTGGAATTCGATACCCAGTTCTTCCGCGCGATAACTCGTAGTCATCGTTCACGTAGCTCAGTGTTCGCTAGAATTTCGAGAAAGGACACACCTGCTTCTTTCGCTGGCTAGAAATGCAGAACGGAACGCAACAGCAGCGCATGGTGACCGATGAAAAAGCAGGATGACATCACCGCTGAAGCAAACAGACGGACCTACAACTGCCACTGTGACCAAGCGACGGGTTAAAGTTGTCGAATGCAAGGTGACTGCGACGCGAATTATCACTCTGGTTAGATGCATATTGACAGTTTATCTCACCTTTATTATTTATTACACGTGAATATGACTTATTTTAATGTAATGGCAACAACTGCGAGCATTGTTCGTGATTACTCGAAGCAGACGACAAAAAATTACCGCAGTTTCCCGAGTGGGAACACTGGTTAGCATGCGGAGCATATATGTTGAACTGCGATAAATGTGGTTTTAATTTGCGAAATGCGTGTGTGTTATGAGTAAACACGAGTGAACACGCACGCACGTATGCTGCGAAAGACGATGTTTATTGATGAGACACTTTGGGTATTTTGAGCAAGTGGCTTTATGGTCCGTAATGTGAAGGGTGAGTGGGTCTGGTTGCAGCGGTCGAAGGTCGAAATTTGCAAAGACGTGGTCGATGTACGTCCCGCGAACCGTGGTCGGATGATGTTTGCCGTCGGGCGTTGCTCGTTTCGGCGAGTGCCGCGACTTCATGTAGTTGACCACCGAATCATCCTTGATGACGTCGACGTTGAAGTCGCCAACTATTACGAAGGGATCGTTGCGGTCGTTGTTTCAGGAATTCTTCCACGGCTTCGTCGACGTACTTCTCCAAGGTGGCAGCGATAGGTTGGGCGCGAGGTACATCATCATGACGTCGTTCGTTAGCATAGAATTTCACCAGCAACATCGGACGTGGAGCGACCGCACAAACCAACCGAAGAAGGGCGGTGTGCCCCGACACTCGGTTATTTATAGCGAGCGCCGGCCTCGGCCTGCGCATGCGTGCGTTAGCGTACAGCTGGCGCACGTAAAACTAAAAGTCGCGCAGAGGGGAGAAGCGAGCACAGCACGCGCTGTGTTGAGAAGAGGAACGGATGCACAGATGGCTGGTGGAGAAGGGGGGAGGCTGCGGACGGCGACGGCGCATGACTAGCCCATAGTGTAACATGCTCCGCATGTAAAAAGCGCAGAAAACCGGCGCGCGAGTGAGCGGCGGCGAGCGTCGTTTGCTAGAGGGTAATAGCGCAGAGCTGCCAAGCGGCGTCGAGGGGCAGAATCAAGAGAGTAAAGGGAAGGGGCATGGCGGGCACGACGGCACTCACGCGGCAGGCACAAAGAAATGTAGGAGGTGTTGTCCAAGCAGTCTGCGTAGACTCTCTACGTGCTGCCTAAGAATTGAAATACAGCTCCTTCTGGAGTTACCGCTTCGCCAGTTAAAGTTACCTAAAATATGGGGAGTGTCCAAAGCACCGGCTCCTACGTGGACCTTTTGCGGTGAACTTCCGCACCCACCACTGCTGCGCCGGACCCGTTAAGTTCCATAGATAAAACAAGTTACCAAGGTAGTGTCACTTATTGTTCTCGAGCCGTCCACCTCACTCTCTCTATTATACTCCTCTTGTTCTCTGCCATCCACGTCTGTCATTGGTGCATTTCTTGCACGTGATTTTGCAAATGGCTGGTGGAGTTATCTATTATCAGTATGCAAAATGTTCAAAACGAGTACGCATGCGCATATAGCTCCAGCTGGATTCTTGCCGTAACCAAAGACGAAATCGTAGCCAGGACATCAACTGAAGAGGAAAAGCGCTTCAGTGTGCTCCAAGTCGACCTAGATTGCTTCGCGGTGCTTGTTAAATGCAATATCCGTGTTTTTCAAGAATGCTGCGTTGACGTAAAACAAAGGGAAACAGTGTCACTCTCTTCGCTATCCTAAATAAAGCACGCCATGAAGTAAAGCTATGAAACATTTTATGCGAACGCTTTCGTAGAACTCCGTCAACGTACGTCAACGCGGATCTGCGAAGCGAGTTTATTTGTCGGTTTTTATTGAAACGCCAGGCGCGCGTCTGATGAGCGTCTAGTGCACGCCAGTTCGTACAAATAGTTGTGCGTATGCACATATACAGAGCGCTGGAGGGTGTATTCAACGCTCTTTCAGAAACATTTCACGCTTGACCATTTCACGCTTGAGCCGAAACGCGCTGCTTGGAGATACCTCACCAGTAGAACTCTCACTTTTCAGGATGTTTCAAGCACCGCATCAGAATCACCTGGCATCACGATTGTTCAAATGCGCACATTTAAAAAAAACCGTCATCGCAGGGCTGCTAGTCAAGTGGTCGTACCAGTCTGGCAGTAGTTTTTTTTTTCTTACGCGTGCACAAGCCGGCTGTAATCACTCATCACAACGTCACGCCCTGTGGTAACTGACAGGATCCAGCAAGAAGTGCGTTTACTGTGTCACAGCACGAACAAAACACATTCGGAGAACTGGACGAAGTACGAGGGAGGACGCGAGACGCCGTGGTTAGTGGTGCAAAATATAGAACTGCACAACGTTGCTAGTAAAGTAGCACACATGCCGCTTGCTCTTGTGTTGTACCGTTTTCGTTCATAAAGGTAAACGTTTATTGTATGACTCGTTTCGTTTTATCTTGTTTCCCTTACGTCTATTGACCATAGCAACTGAATCCAAACTTTCGCTTTTTGATGAAAGTTTTGAACCTTCTAGGGGCGCTCCAGGAACATAGGCGAGAAGGAAAGGGAAATGTGTCGCTACCTGGGAAACTTGTTTCATCTAGGGACCTTAGGACCCATTAGAGTAAGTGTATACTCTAGGACCCGTGGGCTTTCCGCACTCTGAAGCACGCGGGAAGCGAGGGGCGTCTGCTACGCGCGGTAGTTTTTGATCTGTATTTGCTAGCAGGGCGCTTGTAGTGTGCCCAACTTTAATAATGAGGAGTGGAATGGAGCTCACCCATCGTTAAGAGAGAGAGAGAGAAATAAATAAAAGGAAGAAACAGGGAGGTTAACCGAGAATAACTGGTTCGCTACCCTGTACAGGGGTGGGGAAAAGGGCCGGAAAGAGATTAGAGACAGAGAGATATATTCTTATTGTGTATGAAGTGGACGAGGACCCAAACGGAAGCGAGGATTTTTTGGATCAGGTAATTAACAGTAAGGTTATTACAGGCCTTTTGAAGATGAACTATAATTATATTGTCACACAGCAAAGGACGACGCAGTTGTCTATGAGGAAAACAAGTTTATTGGAGCGAACATGTGCTCCCCTAACAACTGAAAAAATACACAGGTGGCGAAGCAGCGGCCAGCAAAACGACGAGCACGCTAGTGAGCGTCGGCGATCGAATGACGCGGCATCGGCTGTGCGGGAATTTATATCCCTCGGCGCGAGGGTTTCTCGAATAGTCGAATTGTAAGCGCTGTTCGAACACTGTTCGTTCGAACAGCGCTTCTAACAAACAACGCTTGAAGCGTTGTTTCTATCGAACAACGCCTGAAGCGTTGTTCGATAGCGTTTGTTCGAAACGCTGTGGTAGCGTTTGTTCAAAACGCTGTGAAAACGGCGATAGCATAGGCCGGCGCAGCCAGGCCGAAAAAACAAAACACAAATAAACAAACCCAATGCATGGTTCGTGGCATTACCCTTCCTCTAAGAGTGCATCGACCCGATGCTAACATAAGGGACAGTCCACACAAATTAAAAGTTCGTCATCGTCCGTAAAAAGGTTTTAAGCGAACCACATGGACGACTTCGGGCCGCGTGCGTCGTCGTGATGTACGAGAGTCCCCATCGGGGATCACTTCGAACGTTAGTTCGCCAACACGTCGTAGAATCTGGTAGGGTCCGAAATAGCGTCGTAGAAGTTTCTCACTGAGTCCACGTCGTTGAATGGAAGTCCAAACCCACACACGATCTCCAGGATGGTACTCGGCGTCTCGGCGTCGGAGATTGTAGCGTCCGGCATCCACCAGTTGCTTGTCCGTTATACGAGCTCGAGCGAGCTGGCGGGCCTCCTCCGCACGTTGGAGGTATCCTTGGACGTCGGCGTTGAGGTCGTCGTCTTCTACGTGCGGAAGCATGGCGTCGAGCATCGTAGTCGGCCGTCTTCCGTAGACGAGTTCGAACGGTGTCATCTGCGTGGTTTCTCGGATAGCCGTGTTGTACGCAAACGTGACGTACGGGAGGACTTCGTCCCACGTCTTATGTTCAACGTCGACGTACATAGACAGCATATCCGCGATTGTCTTATTGAGCCGTTCCGTTAGTCCGTTCGTTTGGGGGTGGTACGCCGTCGTTCTTCGGTGATCTGTGTTGCTGTAGCGTAAGATTCCTTGCATGAGCCCCGCAGTGAAGGTCGTTCCGCGGTCCGTAATTAGGACCTCAGGGGCTCCATGTCGCAGCACAATTTGGTTAATAAAGAACTTTGCAACTTCTTGTGCAGTTCCCCTAGGAAGAGCGGTGGTCTCTGCGTAGCGCGTCATGTAGTCTGTCGCTACGACAATCCATTTGTTCGCGGATCGGGATGTAGGGAACGGGCCCAGAAGGTCCATTCCGATCTGTTGGAAGGGCCTCGTTGGGACGGTGATCGGCTGCAGAAGTCCGGCTGGTCTCGTCGGTGGTGTTTTTTGTCGCTGGCAGTCACGGCAGCTCCGGACGTAGTGGGTGACATCGGATTTAAGGCGGGGCCAGAAGTATTTCGCCTTGATTTTTGTAATCGTGCGAGCTGTTCCGAGATGTCCGGAAGACGGGTCGTCGTGGCATGCTTCGAAAATTTCGTCACGAAGGTCTGCGGGGATGACAAGTAGATAATTCGTTCTCGTTCCGGGGTTGAAATTCTTCTTCACTAGGATGGAGTTTTTGAGGCTTAATGCTGGTAAGTTGCGCTTGAACGCCCTAGTCATGGCGACGTTGCGTCCTTCGAGGTAGTCGATCATGGCGCGGAGGTCAGGGTCGGCACGCAGCTGGGCGGCTAGGTCGCTCTGTGTCACGACTCCGAAAAACGCGCTGTCTTCATCGGAGTCCTGTGGTGGTGGGTCGACGGGGGTGCGGGACAGGCAGTCGGCGTCGGAGTGTTTCCTGCCGAATTTGTAGAATATTGTAACGTCGAACTCTTGCAGGCGCAAGCTCCACCGCCCAAGACGGCCAGAGGGGTCCTTCAAATTGGCGAGCCAACACAGCGCATGATGGTCTGTCACAACCTTAAACGGTCTACCATAGACGTATGGGCGAAATTTTGAAATGGCCCATTAGATAGCCAGGCACTCTTTCTCGGAGGCAGAGTAGTTTCTCTCCTCCTTCGACAGACCACGGCTTGCATAGGCGATTACCTTTTCGTAACCGCTTTGCTTTTGGACGAGGACGGCACCCAAACCGATATCACTGGAGTCCGTGTGCATTTCTGTTTCGGCGTTTTCGTCGAAATGAGCGAGCACGGGCGGGTTTTGCAGGCGTTGTTGCAGCTCACAGAATGCCTTTTCTTGGTCGTTTTCCCAGCTGAAAGGGGTGCTTTCTTTCGTCAGGCACGTGAGTGGCTCTGCAATGCGTGCGAAGTTTGCGACGAAGCGCCGGTAGTATGCGCACAGTCCGAGAAACCTTCGCACACCCTTCTTATCTTTCGGCCTTGGGAAGTTCGCAATAGCTGATGTTTTTGCCGGGTCAGGTAGGACTCCCGTGGCGTTCATGACGTGACCCAAGAACTTGAATTCCTCGTACGCGAAACGGCACTTCTCAGGCTTCAGCGTTAACCCCGACGTACGAATGGCCTCGAGTACAGATTCCAACCTTGTGAGGTGTTCGTCGAAAGTCCGGGCGAATACGACAACGTCGTCGAGGTATACGAGGCAAGTGTGCCACTTCAGGCCTGCTAGCACAGTGTCCATGACTCTCTGAAACGTTGCGGGCGCCGTGCACAGCCCAAACAGCATCACCTTGAACTCGTATAGACCATCCGGGGTTATAAATGCAGTCTTCTCTCGGTCTCTCTTGTCCACTTCAATTTGCCAGTAGCCGGTCTTCAGATCCATGGATGAGAAGTACTTAGCGTGGCAGAGGTGGTCGAGGGCGTCGTCGATTCGTGGCAGGGGGTACACGTCCTTTTTGGTGATTTTGTTTAGTCTCCGGTAGTCAACGCAGAATCTTAAAGTGCCATCTTTTTTCTTCACGAGTACGACCGACGCAGCCCACGGACTTTTTGATGGCTGTATTATGTCGTCGCCGAGCATGTCATCAACTTGAGTCCGGATGGTTTCACGCTCGTGTGAAGAAACGCGGTACGGTGACTGTCTGGTAGGTCGGGCTCCATCTTCGGTTATTATCCGATGCTTCGCCAAAGGTGTCTGACGTAACTTCGAGGTCGAGGAAAAACACTCGCTGTAGCAACGGAGCAACTCCAGTAATCTGTCCCGATTTTCTTGCGACAGTGCCGGGTTCACGTCGAAAGGATGTGGCAGCCTGGAAGCATCTGCGCGTGCGCGTTCAAAGGTGGCGACCGCGATCACTTGACTCGCTTCTTGCGTTTCTTCGAGGAACGCAATTGCAGCGCCCTTGTTTAGATGCTGGTACTCCTCGGTGAAATTGGTGACCAAAACCTGGGATCTGCGTTGCTTAAACAGCGCAATGCCTCTTGCGGCAGACACACCGTGGTCTAGAAGCAACCTTTGGTCAGTCTCCACGATAGCGTTGACGTCAGGAGCAGCCCCTTTACAATAGACGGCGATCATCAAGCTTGCGCGGGGTGGCAGGGTGACGTGATCGTCGGCGATTCTTACAGCAGCACGGTGTCCGAGGTTCGGCTGCGGCGTCGTGGAGTGATCGGAAGAAAACGTTATTGACCTGGTCTGCAGATCAATTATTGCGCCATTGTCTGTCAAAAAGTCCGTTCCGAGAATTACGTCGCGGGAGCAGTTAGGCAAAATGACGAACTCCGAAGGGTACGTAGTGCCGTCTATGGTGACGCGCGATGTGCACATTCCACTTGGGGTCACGAGGTGGCCTCCTGCTGTGCGTATGTGCGGACCGTCCCATCTGGCCGTAACTTTCTTTAGCTTGGACGCGAATGACCCGCTCATGACCGAGTAGTCGGCTCCCGTGTCGATGAGGGCGACTACGTCAAGGCCGTCGATGGACAACTGGACGTCGGATGCCGCTTTCCTCGAATTTCGGGTGCGTCGGGGCGTCGTATCGCGGCTTGCACGTGTTGATGGTCGGGCACTATGCGTCGTCATCGTCGTCTTCTCAGCGGCAGGCTTCGTCATTTCGGGTACGCGTCGCGCAGCGTAGCTATCGTCGTTTTCGGGGGTCTCGTCAGGGTGTCGTCGGGTCGTGGGGATAAGGGCATGTCGTGAGTCGCGGTCTTGCGTCGTTGGAGGGTTTTCATTTTCTCGCCGTTGTGCAACTTCACCTCCAGAAGTTGCTGCTTTTAGTTTCCCCCTCGTGGGCTGGGGGACCTTCCACGGGCGAAGTCAGCATGGCTGCGACGGTTGGGGGATTGGTATGGGTAGGGCGACGGCGAACGGTTGAAACGGGATGGTCCACGGCTGGTGTTCGACAGGTATTCTTCGATCTCAAATGGGCGCTGGCCGGCTCACGTGCGGGGTGCGTCGACGGAGAACCCACGCAAACCCAGCCTCTTGTACGGGCAGCGGCGGTAGACGTGGTCGGCCTCTCCGCAGTGGTAGCACAGCGGACGATTATCTGGTGTTCGCCACACCTCGGTCTTCCTGGGCGCCTGGTATCGGGTTACAGGGGGTCGGGCGGGTGACATTGGGCGGCGGTACGGTGGGGCCTCTTGATAACGGGTTGGGACGGGTCGGGGTCGACGAGCAGCAGCGGAGTAGGTCATCGCTTGAGGTTCGCAAGATGCTTCCGACGGCGTGGAATTCCCCAGTGCTTGCTGAACCTCCTCGCGGACGACGTCAGTGAGGGAGGCGACTTGGGGCTGCGGCGTTGCTGGGAACAATTTTCTCAGTTCCTCGCGAACGACGGCACGGATGGTCTCCCGCAAGTCTTCCGTCGCCAATCCAGGGGCGTTTACCGGGTTCACCGAAAGGGTGTTGAGTGGTCTATCGTATTGCCCCGAACGCATATCCAAGGTCCTCTCGATCATCGAAGCCTCGGTGACGAACTCAGCGACGGTCTTAGGGGGGTTGCGGATGAGTCCAGCAAAGAGCTCTTGTTTAACTCCCCGCATCAGAAAGCGCACCTTCTTCTCTTCTGCCATTTCGGGGTCAGCTCTCCGGAACAGCATCTTCATTTCCTCAGCGAACAGTACAACACCTTCGTTAGGGTGTTGCATTCGCATCTCCAACAAAAGGGCGGCTCGTTCTTTCCGCACAACCGTAGCGAATGTTTTGAGGAATTCGCTCTTAAAGACAGTCCAGTCGGTTAGGGAGCCTTCATGGTTCTCAAACCACGTTCGAGCTGCATCCTCCAAATAGAAGAAGACATGACGAAAAGTTTCTTCGTCATTCCACCTGTTAAAGATGCGGATGCGCTCCAGCTTCTCTAGCCACTCTTCCGGGTCTTCACCAGGAGATCCTCGGAATGATGGGGGCTCACGAGGTTGTTGCAGAACGACGGGAGGGTTGGTAGCGCTGGTCATGGTGCCTGCGTTTATCATCGTGGTTTTTACGTCTTCTTTCCTTTTTTTATCCGGGAGCGGTCCAAACTATGGCTGAAGGCCTTGCTGTCGGCGGCTGACACGAGTTGGGCGTGCTTGTCGGCTTGGCAATGGCTTAGGGTTCATGTACCCCGCACCTCCACCAGATGTCACGCAGCAAAGGACGACGCAGTTGTCTATGAGGAAAACAAGTTTATTGAAGCGAACCTGTGCTCCCCTAACAACTGAAAAAATACACAGGCGGCGAAGCAGCGGCCAGCAAAACGACCGGCACGCTAGTGAGCATCGGCGATCGAATGACGCGGCATCGGCTGTACGGGAATTTATATCCCTCGGCGCGAGGGTTTCTCGAATAGTCGAATTGTATCGAGAACGCCGTGATAGCGTTTGTTAGAAACGCTGTTCGTTCGAACAGCGCTTCTAACAAACAACGCTTGAAGCGTTGTTTCTATCGAACGACGCCTGAAGCGTTGTTCGATAGCGTTTGTTGGAAACGCTGTGGTAGCGTTTGTTCGAAACGCTGTGAAAACGGCGGTAGCACAGGCCGGCGCAGCCAGGCCGAAAAAACAAAACACAAATAAACAAACCCAATGCATGGTTCGCGGCACTATTGAACGAGCACACAGGCTTGGGAAACCTAACAATGAAACAAGGCCAATCATTTGCAAGCTCTTAGATTACCGTGATAAAGAGAGAGTCCTAAAGAATTGTTGCCGCCTGAAAGGTAGCAATATTTCCATTGGTGACGATTTTTCTGCCAGTGTGCGAGACATTCGAAGAAAGTTATGGAACAGTGCAAAGGCAAACAAGGTATCGGGCGACAAGGTTTGCCTTGTGTACGACAAAGTGAAAATTAACAAAGTTCTTTATCAATGGGATGATGCTACAAATGATAAATTGCCGCTATTAACTGGCCCTATTGGATCATCTGCTCCAAAAAACCCTCAAAGCGAAGGACCGTATCTGCGAAGCCGCCGCCAACAGTAACAGACGAAATAAGATTTGTGAATGTTAACTGTCGTAGCGTTCTCAACAAAGCAGAGTCCCTGGAATCTGTGCTTCTTGGGCTTGATTTTCACATCATAGCTTTAACAGAAACCAGGCTAACAAAAGAAGTGTATGATTACGAAATAGCACCCCCCCACTACGCAGTCCTGCGTAAAGATAGGTCTACACGAGGCGGGGGCGTTGCGCTCTTAATCAAAAGTGACATCACGGTCACGGTGCTCCCAGAAGTCGAAAATGTTGAAGCTATTTTCTGTAGGTTAGAGCTCGGTTCATGCTTTCTTATTGTCGGATGGTGTTATCGAAGCCCATCGGCGGAATCAGAATTGATGCCGTCGCTCTACCATTATATGGAACAGCACGTGCTCAATGCGAGACTAGTTTTGTTAGGGGATTTTAATATTCCTGACATAAAATGACAGAAGATGCAGTTCCCCTCAGCTAGTGCTAAAACCCTTATAGACACCATGCTCCGGTTTGATATCTGGCAATTAGTCGATAGCCCTACACGCGTACAGGGCAACTCTGCAAGTATACTCGATCTCGTATTTCTGAGCGACCATTTCCCGCCGGAGAAGACTAGCTTTGACATACTGAATGGCCTTTCGGATCATAAGCTTATCTTTTGCAGCGTCCCTCTCAAAGACGAACATATTCCTTGAAAGTCTTGAGTTACATACCCAGGCTTCAGTTCTGCAGATGATAGCAGTATATTAAAAGGCCTAATGATTAAACTGGATGATTTCAGAGATCTCTCAGAGACCACAACTTCTGATATTGACGCGCTTTGGCGAATATTCAAAAATATAATTTCTCAGTGCATAAAAAGCTACGTTCCAACAAAGACCAAAAAAACTAAACACCATAACCCATGGATCACTCGAAACATAATCCATGCCAAACATAAAGTAAAGCAATTGAGGAAGCGCTTGAGATTAAACCCTGGACACGTGTCAGGAACAAATTTTAGAAATGCAATTGACGACATGAAAGCGAAAATTAAAAAAGAAAAAGCTAACTACTTTAAGACAACGCTACCAAATTTTCTGAAAAACTCTCTCCAAAAGTTTTGGAAATACCTTAAAACTAAAACCTCCAGCAAAACATCAACCCTGGATAATAAAAGCCATGTAAACGCAGGCTCACTAAATAAATACTTTAAATCCGTAGTCACTGTAGATAACGGTAACTTACCTGAAATGGAACATATTTTTCACAAGCAGATTGACCCGCTTACTGTAACCAAGAACAGGATATTTCATCTGCTGCTTAATTTAGACGCCAAGAAAGCCACGGGCCCTGTTGATATTCCTAACATTTTTCTTGTAAGATATACGGAATTATTAGCCAAATATGTATGCGTCCTTTTTAATAAGTCACTATAAATTGGTGGTCTTCCACAGAACTGGAAAATTGCCAAGGTTATCCCAGTGCATAAATCAGGAATTGCAGATGATTTCGCCAACTTTCGTCCCATATCTTTAACATGCACTGTATGCAAAATACTAGAACACGTCATCCTCAAACACATTACGTCATTTCTTGAGAGCGAAAACATTTTATCGCGGTACTAGCACGGCTTTAGGCGAGGTTTGTCTACTGTAACGCAGCTAGTGGAACTAACGCACGATGATATCAAACTGTATTAAAAATCAGAAACAAATTGACTTAATCTTCCTAGATTTTTCGAAGGCCTTCGATACAGTTTCTTATGTAAAACTACTCTGAAAACTGGAAAATGTTCTTGGGGACACAGTCATTGTTACTTGGGCTAAAGATTACTAACTAATCACATGCAGTACGTAGAATTCAACAATAAAACATCCGCAATCCCACCGGTATCATCAGGAGTTCCTCAGGGATCTGTTTTGGCTCACATTTTCTTCCTCATTTTTATTAATCATTTACCATCACGAGTACAAGTTGACATAAAACTATTTGCATATGACTGTGTGATTTATAGCGAAATTAGCACAATTCAAGATAGCGTATCTCTACAAAACGCCCTGTCGAAGGTATGCGATTGGAGCAAGGAGAATCAGATGGTGCTGAACTCCAAAAAGTGTTCGCTCCTATAACTGTAAGCAGCAAAAGAAACATTTCCGACAATCTATATAATATCCACAATAACCCTCTTGCGCAGGTAATGGAGCATAAATACCTAGGAGTTACATTAACCACCAATTACAGATGGGAATCACATATTAACAACATCACTTCTTCAGCATGAAAACGCCTGTTTATGCTCCGATGACTGGCCCCGCCTCACCTAAAGCTGTTGGCCTACATAACGTATGTTCGGTCGGTACTTGAGTACGCCAATATTGTCTGGGCCCCTTTTACTAAAGAGTTAATCAATAAGTTGGAAGGTGTCCAAAGAAAAGCGGTAAGGTTTATCTTTAACCGATATGAAAAGAGCGACTCTCCGACAGAGCTACTAAAACAAGCTGGCCTGTTCACCCTCGATAATAGAATCAAGATAGCCAGATTAAAATGTCTGTATGAATTCACGGTCACCTAAAATTAGAGGCCTGAGACTATATATTCGTTGATCGAACAATGCTAACCAGACTAAAACATCCCCAAAGGCTAACAGAATACTGGTTCAACGTAGGCTGTTTCGAGTACGCTTTCTTTCCATTAGCAATAAGGGATTGGAATTCTCTAGGAAACTCAATAACTGGTACCCGAGTTTAACAGAGTTCTTAAGGCTGGTAGAAAAGAAAATTGACACGATGTGACTATAACTCGTTATCACAGATTGAATGTGTGTATCGACTCCTTTGTGTTTCATCTTATCACCAAATCATGAATTTTTTAAAAGATTTGTAATGAGGAGGTTTTTTTTTTTGTAACCAGTATTGTCAAGACTTCTACGGTATGTTACTTTTGTAAAATGTATGCGTTCCTTGTTCATACTTATTCAATGAAAATGTATAATGTGTACTACACTCCGCTCACTGTGTAACCCCACATTTCTTGAATATCTCTGACATGTCCACAGTAAAATTGTTTACACCAAGAAGGGTGTAAATGAGCTTGCCCTATGGACGACACCCTAAGAGTGTTAATTCAGCACCTTCAAAAAAGGGTGCTTTTCTATGCAACCTTAGAATAGGGTGTACATGTAAAAAAACTGTAGGGTGTTACAAAAACACCCTTAAAGAAGGGTGCCTTCAATGTTCTTCACTTTTTTAGCACCCACTGAGGAGGGTGCGAGAAGGGTGCACAAGGGTGTTTAGTGCCCATGGCAGGGGTGCCAGTATTCCTTCAGACTGCACTAATACATATCAGCATGCATTGATTACACACTACTTGAAGAAAGTGGTCCTGATTATCAATGGTGCGCCACCTGTCGAGCTCCATTCATATATATAAACACGTACAAAAATGTAAACACGTACAATTGTGTATGAACTTCTGCTGATCTATATATACTTCACAGTATATGCATAATGCGCGTTACAGAAAACTAAGCCTTACTGCCCTTGCATATGGCATTTATTTAATAGGCAAATAAAACCTATAAACTTTTCTTCAACCAGACAACTTTGTCACCAGATGTGTAACATGTTCACGTATACGTACACTACACACGCAACACCTTAAATGTTTATTTTATTTTTTCAGTTTCACTTTATTGACAATTCTTTGAAACATACAATTACACTGGTTTCAGTTTAGTATACTGCTTCAAGTACATAGAGACTACAAATGAAATACACGGTAATATATCCCTATAATTCTTTCAAGTATCTACAATCCCAGCGGTTTCCAGATTAATACTCCTTCATGTACACAATCGGTTAATATGAATGAAATACACGCAAATATATACTTATAATTCTTTCAAATGTATACAATCACCATGATTTCACTATATACGCCTTCATGTACACAATCGTTCCCAAGAAGTGATGCACACGAAAATATATACCGATAGTGTTTTCAAATGTATACAATCACAGTGGTTTAAGCTTTGTATTCCTAGGTGTATAACAATTGGTTATGAGAAATGATGTACATGCAAACATATATGGGTTTTCGCACACATAACTTTAGCGAATACCTAAAAAAACCAATACAATGATCAGAAACAGAATAAGCTAAAAATTAACACAAAACTGAGTCAGGACACACAAAAAACAAAAGAGGTAATGCATAATTATGGCTAATGCGTAGCTGGGTCATTTTATGCCAAATGTCCCAGCCATTTTGGCAACCATCTCAAATGTATTCGAAAAACTCGTGCTTGATTGAAAATAATGAACTTCTGGAATATTTAGAAGAGGGAAAATATTTGGTCACGTGGCTGCCTTCTGAAATTCCTGGAATGCCGTCTAGGTGATGTAGGTGAAAATTTTTATTTTAAAAGCACCGCTCCTTCTTTCTATACGAAACTCGGTTTACGTGTTACGGAACAAGAGTTTAATTTGGGCGAGTTGGTTCATCGTGGTTGTGTGCTAGTCACAGCGTGACAACTGCAGGAAGAGACAGAAAGGACAGGAAAGAGCACCGACTGTCAACTGAATTTAATGAATGTGCTACGAGCGCTTTTTACGGAGTACGAGAACAGTGCTCATGCGCGACGACACGTGTGACCACTACAAAATAATCTTAACTGAGAAAAGAATACTCCCTCTCGGAAAGGATAAGTGAACGTGTAGTGATGCACTGATCACTGGTATTCCTGATAAAAAATACTTCTACAAACATTAAATTGGCATTAAGTAAACCTATTCTCGTGACGAATGATGCAAGATTGACTATTCTTGTTGCTGTTTAGTACACACACCTGTAAAAGCTTGCAAGGAGTGGAAAACAACACGTTAATATCATATCTGCTGGCTATTTTTTTTAACTCTGAGACACGTTTAGTGGTATAACACGCAAAGGTTTTGGTCATTGTTTTTTTGTTGGTCCTGTCTTCTTTAACTTTACTTTCTGCTGGAGGGTTTCCCAAACGGGTGTGATGATTCTGTTGGGATATCCAGCATCTGTTAGTCTTTTATTCTGGTTTTTAAGCCTGACCTCACCCTTGTGCTAACATGACTTCTGAAGGGTGGCCTTAATACATGTGGTGTAAATTCCTCTTTTTACTAACTTTGAATGTCCACTATCAAAAGGCAGAACATTCTTAGCACTCCTGGGCTGATAGCGCCAGCCAATACCCCCACAGCATCATCACACTTCTTTGCGAAACCCTCCTGCAGAAAGTAAAGTTAAAGGAAACCGGACCTAAAGGAAAAAAGAATGACCAAGGATCTTTGCATGTTACATGGTACTATGTACATAAGTTGTCACACAATTTTAGAAAACTAGCCAGCAGATATGACATTGTTGTTTTCCACCCCTTGCAAGCTTTCAAAAGTGCATGTACTTACAGCAACAGGAATAGTCAATCTTGCGCCATTCGTCACTAGAATAGGTTTACTGAATGCCAATCTAATGGGTATGCCATACCGCTAACATGTGGAAAAGTAAACATAGGACAAACTGGGCAATGCTTCAATGATCGAGCAAGACAGCATGCTTTAAATGTTAAGAAGGGCTATAGTATTCTCATGGCCGGACACCGTAAAGAATGTAAGTGCAGTCCTAGGTTTCATAAAACACGGTTTTTGAAAAAAAAAGCAAGCAGAAAAATGAGAGATTTTCGAACTTTTTATCAGGAAGGCCAAGGATCAATGCATCAGTACACCTTCACTTATCTTTTCCGAAAAAGAGTATTCTTTTCTCGGTTAAAATTATTTTGTCATGGTCACACATGAGTTGTTGCAGATGAGCCCTGTCCTCGTGCTCAGTATAAAAACGCTCGTAGCACCTTCAATAAAATTCAATTCACAGCGCTCTTTCCTGTCTTTTTTGTGATGAGATTGTTATTATAAAAAGAATTTTATTTTCTTACAATTTAGGATAATGATGAGTTTTCATTGTATCACAACATGTAGCAAATTGCATCTCAATACGGACAAAAATCACGATTTTGTGAAATTCGTGATATTTTCTCGTATATTTCAGCAGCTTGAGAGGTCTAACGATATTTTTTACTCAAAATATACTTTCTGTGAAGTAAGTATTCACTGCTCAGATATTCATACAAAGTGCATTATTGCAATAAAAATACAAACATAACACATTTTGGCTTGATTCTTGGAAGCGAATGCGGCAAAAAAATTGCACTAATATTATTGAGCTTCAAATACCTTACACAACCACATTTACTTAACGTGTAGACCAAATGTGCTTTAGAAAAAATAAGCGGTAGTTTTAAAACGAAATTTTCCACAAACAGCACACAGACGGCATTATGCCAGAAAGTTCAGAAGCCAGCCACAAGAACAAAACTTTTTTCTCGCTGAAATATTCTAGCAGTTGACTGTTTTCAACGCTGTAAGTGAGCGCATTTTTTTTTTTCAAATACATTTCAGATGGTCGCCAAAGTGGCTGGGACGTTTAGCATGGAGTGGCCAAGCTATATTTAAGCAAAATAACTTACATAAATAACAATATTTGTTCATCTACCATGACAACACTTGAAAAAGTTGTTCAGGCATTGTGACACTCAAATTTTCAGCGTCGTACTGCCTAAACAACTTCTTTGATAAACTCCAAACTCACGCCGAGAAGAAGCCGCTCTATCACGGTGGTTGTTAAAGGCTTTGCGGCCGTAGACAATGTTGAAAAAAAAATCAACTCATCAGTGCTATCACTCCTTCTTCGTCATTACTGACATGGAAGACTTTTCAGTCATCCACGTGGAGGTTCAGGAACTAGGCTTGCTCTAGGCTGGGGCCGGAGTAGACTACGCAGGGCGTCAGCGGCACCCTCTCGTCCTGCAATAAGAGCAAATATGACTTCTCATAAAATGATGTTCATGCTGTTCCGGCAGCACCATATATGAAGAATGTGTAGGGTGTATCCTTTGAAATGGCGTGTAATTGACATTACACTGAACTCGAAGCATACAACCCATACATTCCAATAAATGCGTATGATAAAGATAAGATAGTTTCCAGCATACAGCATATTCCCGAATCGAGGTGAAGTGTCAGACTGCAAAAAGGCTAAAAAAATGGCACTTACGAAAGCCTGAACTCCCCTAACAATCAAATTCCTCGTAGGACAGTGAGCCAGTGTGAAAAACAATTCTTAAAGTACAACGTTCAGAACATGCAGCATTAATCAAAACGCACAAGAATCTTACCTCTTCATGGACAAACAGTGAAGGCATCTCTGCTTTCTCTTTTACATGAAAACAAATGATCTTGGGCGTGGCACTAGCGAAGAGGTCTTCAAAAAAAAATAAAAGATTTACTGACTTTAATCACGCCTCTAACAATTTTAGGAATTGTGACAGTTCAGCAATCAGTGCAATTCTGACTTCATCTATAAGGGCATCAAAAATGAACAATTTTCTCGTTCTTTCTACCCTCACAAGAAGCTCCGTGCATGGCATCTAATCCAAATTTGACGCTGTGCTTCCTATTTGCCTGATTTCTAGACGTAGGGCTGCGAACAAGTATTTTGTGCACCTAATCTAGCACAGAAATTCGTCACCTATAATTCAATCATCTTAATTCATTGTAATTTGATAAAAGATGTGATAGCTCGTCCAGTTTTTAAAGAGTTGTGGGCCTGCAATAGGCACTGCCTAGCACGTATAAAAGTATTTCTTTTTTAAAAAAATTCTTCAGAGCTTGCTTTCAGAAAAAGCGTCTGGCATGTTTCGACAACTAAGCCCATCCTCTGATGGCAATCGGGGGCACGTTATTAGCGATTATTAACCACGGGATTTACAAACGTAATCCGTGCCTAAATACTCAGTTAAACACAATCAAGCAAGTAGGAGCGCTCCAACCACACCAACGCGCGCGGACGCCGTCTACGTTGCAGCAGCCATGGCCTATGCGAGAACTACCGCACATAGCTTCCACAGTCACGTATACTCTCTCGATTCTGTTATAATGCCGAACGTTATCGCAGATGAAAGCAAAGCACGGAAACAGCAAACAGAAACGAGGGAAAACAACGCACGGCGGTGGCCACAACAACGCGCCTTTGGCATGATGATGGATGGTAGCGCAGACAACGAACACGGACAAGAGAAGGCACATGTCTATGTGCCTTCTCTTGTCCGTGTTCGTTGTCTGCGCTACCATCCATCATCATGCAACCATACCAACAAGCCCAAGTCGCCACCCTCAGCGCCTTTGGCAGTCTACTAGAACTTTCCCTGTTGCTGGTGACACTTGTCCTAAATATTTTAAAAGACCGACGCGCACGTGCTGGGAGCATCGCGGCATATCAGCTCCTCAAACTATAACCTCTTTAAGCAAAAAAAGCCATTTCGTACAGTGCGCCTCTGCACATAAGTTTTTCTTTCTTTCTTTTATTACGCTTACACCTACAGAAGCACGTTGCACATTTGAGTATTATTAGAAACGTTATTACGATGTAGCCTAAAGCGCATCTTGAAACAATATCAATCACTTAGAGCAGTGCAGAGACAATGTGCGATCAGCAACTAATCGCGCCTTTGTTAAGTGATCACATCACTTACAGTATGAGCGATGCAGGCACTTACACAACATCGCGCATAGCAGTGTGAACTCGTTAAGTCACACGTTTAATCGGGCATCTGCAAGAGGCCCACGTACGCATGCTGTTGTAAATGGCTGGCAGCCTACTTCGGCAGAGCTGCTGCAGGCGCCCAGTTAGCGCTGTATGAATACTATCTACGAAAACAGTACACTCACCGTTAACAGGCCCACGTTGTCCGTGTCCGCCCCTCCATGAATATTCTTAATCGCAGCGTCACTTCGAACACGGTGTCATGCGTGACCACCATTGAAGATGCGCCTGTTCGCTAGAACTTACACAGCGACCAAGACCCCATACCAACGCAACGCATTTGAATGACGAGTGAGACAGAGAGAGAGCAACGATGAGAGAGAGAGATGGAGGAGGCACAGGCGGCGGCGCCACAACTGTCGACGCAGGTGTTCTGTGACCCAACTATTCGCTTATCTACACCGCCGTTGTGGGGGCAAGGCTGACCGGGGTGAGCGGGGTGAGCGGGAAACCCGCCAAGAGGGTGCCGAAAGGCAAACGCTATGGCGCATAGGGCGGGCGGCGGTTAGACACGGAAGGCAATCGAATTGCGCTTCAAGAATGACTCCTTGTAAATGGAAACTCTCCTTCCACCCAGCCGCACAGCGGCGCAGGTTATTTACCAGCCTTGGGTTCTTTGAGTATTTTCACGGATTGCGACTGCAGTGGGCGAAAAATAGTGAAGAAAAACTTGCGGAAAACGAAGTGCACCCTGGAATGACCAGAAGCAAGAATTATTTTATCCTCGGTGGCATTAGAGAGAGAGCATCGCTACACCTTTTTTCAGAGGAATTTCTTTTCGCATTGTCCGTGTCTGGCAATTCCACGTATGGTGCCGCAAACACTGATTGCGTAGTCGAAAGTGGAACAAACTAACCCACAGTCGCGGATGTTTAGAAGGCTTGCCACGCACCACGAAACGTGCCGATGTTATAACAAACTTTTTGCTGACCACATGATCAGCACCTAATTCCACATGGTTGCCCAATGAGCTAGCTAAGCACCTGTAGCAAAGGCAGCGCACGTTCTTGTTAAACGTTTTAATATAAACGATGGTTGTGCATAAAAGCAGTGAGAGCTTTCCATGTGAATTGGTCAAAACCCGCGTTTTCGAGCGTAGAAGCGCCTCAGCGTACCTAATCAGCTACCACAGCAAGTTCGTAAGCAACGATGAGGTACGAGAATGTGCAGCTGTTTTCCATGTACTGAATAGTCCGTGTACAGTGCGTTGACCACCGCCATTCCTTAAGCCACCTCCCATATAGACTCCCAGTCTGCACAGGTGTGGGACCTTAAACACTAAGAAGCAGTGCCCCCCCCCGCACACACACACACACAAGAAATTCGAAGCCGCATGGGCTGATACACATGCATACTTATTCACAGGCCTACACATATACACGTATACACACATACGGCCACACACACACGCGGCCGTAAACGCACGCATGCATGGGCGTACACATGTGCACAGGCACGCTTAACACAAGCAAGGACACGCACATACACGCGCACGCACACATATGCACGGGTGTACACACAAGCGCGCTTACACACGAACACATGCGCAGGCTCACGCACACACACCCATACTCGGGCGAAAATTATGTGTGTGTATGTAATCCATAGCAAACATGTAGTTATATGCAACCCTAATGAAAGCTTTCGTAACATGGATTGCAGTTAATCACCATTATAGATGAAACGCAATTTGCTTCTGCTGGCATTCTGCTGTATTCGGAGAGCACGTTCACACATTCGAAGTCAATTAGGCCGTCATTTAACGCAAGGTCTACATATTCGCGCAGTAGCTACGCTGCTCGGCCGCCAATCCGAAGCTCGCGGGTTTGATGCCGGCCGTGGCAGTCGAATTATAAGACGGAGGCGAAAAGGTAGAAGTCTGTGCACTGTGCGATATCAGCGCTCATTAAAGAACACCAAATGGTAAAAATCTCTGTAGCTTTCCACTACGACGACCCTCATAATCATATCGAGGTTTTTGAGACGTAAATCCCAAATATTATAATTATGTGTTCTTTTTTGCCACATATTTCATCCGATGAATTGTCACCTACACCCTTCTCAGGCTCAAAAGCACCCTTAGAGCCTATTTTAGGGTGCTATCGAGGCAAGCACCCAAACAAAGGTGTGTGTAAGAATACTGTTAGACGCCACGCCGGGGTGATGCAACCGTTTAATGGGCCGAACAGCAGCGAGACAGCAGCCAGCGGCTTCAGCAGCAGCTGCAGCAGCACGAGCCTCTGCCAAAACAAACGTCTTCTTCGTCGTCTCCAGCGAGCCCGTATTTTTGTCACTACATTGACTCCCCGGTGCAAAAGGAGCCATCCTAGCGACCTATGGCACAGACACGACTGGTGGGTCATAGTGAAGTTTTAGACGGTCGACTTGCACAGTTTCACGCCTGCGGCGCCGTTGATCTGTAGGTGGCTCAATAGGTTCAACCACGTAGTTGACTGGTGATGTCTGGCGCAAGATCCTGTACGGACCGTCATACTTGGGTGTGAACTTTGAGCAAAAGCCTGGGGCAGACGATGGCACGCGGAGCCACACGATGGTTCCAGGCGCGCATGACGATGGAGATGAGCGTTGGTCATGGGAGTCCTTCTGGCGAGCCTGATCGTGCGTAGCAAGCGCACGTGCGAGCTGCCGACATTCTTCGGCATATGTGGCGGCTTCGGCCAAAGTCGTCAATTCTGAAGGGTCTGGGCGGTACAGAAGGATAGTGTCCAAGAACGATGAAGGTTTCCGACCATAAAGAAGAAAGAACGGGGAGAATCCAGTTGTAGATTGAATTGCGCTGTTGTAAGCGTACGTAACGAATGGCAGTACGCGGTCCCAGTTCGTATGGTCATCGGAAACATACATAGAGAGCATGTCACCCAGCGTGCGATTAAATCGCTCGGTCATCCCGTTGGTTTGAGGGTGATATGCGGTGGTTGTTTGATGCACGATCTTGCATTCGCGTAGGAGGGCTTCTACAGCTTCCGACAAGAAGGAACGCCCACGGTCACTAAGAAGCTCACTGGGCGCACCATGCCGGAGGACGAGGTTGTGCAGGACGAATAAGCCGACTTCACGCGCAGTGGCCTCGGGAAGCGCTGAAGTGTGGGCGTAACGCGTAAGGTGGTCCACGGCTACGATGACCCAGCGGTTTCCATTTGGTGTGTATGGTCCGTACAAGTCGATTCTGATGCGGCCGAAAGGTCGAGAAGGACACGGAAGTGGCTGGAGTGGTCCTGTGGATGTGCGAGGGGAGCTCTTCCGGCGTTGGCACAGGGTACATGAACGGACGTACTGCCTAACCAAGCGGTACATTCCGCGCCAGTAATATTGAATTCGTAGGCGAACATACGTCTTCACTACACCTGCGTGGGCGCATTGCGGATCCGCGTGGAAGGAGGCACAGACGTCAGAACGTAAGTGACAAGGTATCACCAGCAACCATTTGCGGCCATCAGATAGGTAGTTTCGCCGGTACAGAAGGCCATCACGGATGGTAAAATGGCGAGCAGTTCGTCGAAGCAAACGGTTGTCGGTACTTGGAGACGTCTGAGACAGGTACTCTAAGAAAGACGCCATCCATGGATCCTGGTGTTGCTCAGAGGACATGTCGACATGTTCAAGTGAAGAACATTCCTAGCGGGAAACAGACGCTGTAACATAATTGTGGGGAAGTGGCGAGCGAGAAAGAGCGTCGGCGTCCGAATGTTTGCGGCCTGACCGATAAATTACACGAATGTCGTAATCTTGGAGACGTAGTGCCCAGCGAGCTAAGCGACCAGATGGGTCTTTTAATGACGACAACCAACACAATGCATGGTGATCAGTCACGACGTCCAATGGGCGGCCATATACGTAAGGTCGGAATTTCGTGATTGCCCAAGCAATGGCAAGGCATTGTTTCTCGGTGACTGAATAGTTCTTTTCCGCTTTAGTAAGGGTGCGACTAGCATAAAATACAACATACTCATCGAAGCCAGATTTACGCTGAGCAAAAATAGCGCCTAGGCCTACTCCACTAGCGTCCGTATGGATTTCGGTTGGAGCGTCTGGATCAAAGTGGCGTAAAATAGGTGGTGATGTCAGAAGATGCCGTAACGAGACGAACGCTTCATTGCATGCTGGGGACCACGCCGAGATGTCTTGGTTGTCGGCAAGTAGCTGCGTCAGGGGTGCGATTATGGTGGCGAAATTGCGCACGAAACAGCGACAGTATGAGCAGAGGCCGATGAAGCTGCGGAGTTCTTTTAGTGTAGTTGGACTGGGAAAGCCGGCGACAGCGCTAAGCTTGGCTGGGTCAGGAGGAACACCATGCTTGCTAACAACATGCCCCAATATGGTAAGCTGGTGGGCAGCGAAGTGGCATTTCTTCAAATTCAGCTGCAGTCCAGCGTCCGAAAGACAAGTCGGGACGCTTGCGAGGCGGCTAAGGTGGAAGTCGAAGTCCTTCCAGAAAACGACGACGTCATCCAAATAGCACAGACATGTGTTCCATTTAAAGCCTCTAAGGATGTTGTCCATGAGACGCTCGAAGGTGGCAGGCACATTACAGAGGACGAATCGCATCACGTTAAATTCATACAATCTATCAGGCGTTACAAACGCAGTCTTGGGGCGGTCGTCTTCGTTCATAGAAACCTGCCAGTAGCCCGATCAAAGGTCTAAAGAAGAAAATAACTCTGCTCCTTGTAGGCGATCGAGGGCATCATCGATTCTTGGCAGTGGATAAACATTTTTCTTTTTACCAGTACCATCCTTCTTTTTACCAGTACAACCGGAGAGGCCCAAGGGCTGTTTGAAGGTTGTATTAAGCCACGTCGAAGCGTATCGTTCACCTGATCATCAATGGCACGGCATTCAGCGCGAGAAACTTGATATGGGCGCTAGTGCAAAGGTGCATGGCTACCGGTGTCGATTTGGTGAGCGATTGCAGATGTGCGACCCAAAGAAGGTTGGCTATGGTCAAATGACATCTTGAAGCGATCTAGCAGAGTCAGGAGTTGGGTGCGCTGAGCAGCGGGAAGTTTAGGGTCAATCGATGGGAAAAAAGCCTCCGGACATGAAGTGAGAGTGGTATCAGAGGTAATGGTGTTTAAGTGAGATAATGGCAAGTCGTCAGGTAGGTGACGAGACGAAACAGAATCAATTTCCTCAAGGTGACCGAGGACTTCGCCACGGAATAATATGGCTGGGGAAGGAAGCGAGTTCGTTATATAAATGGAGCCACGGGAGTTTTCTACGGTGACAACTGCAAACGGGAGAAGGAAGCTTTTGCGGGAGCCAAAGGCGTCGGAGGGGTAAAAGAGGGCGGTGACAGAGGGCGCGTCTTCGCAGAAGAGTGGCACAGGAACACAGGATAGAGGAGGGATGTGAGTGTCCGCGGCCACGGTGACTCGGGAAGATAGCGGCTTGAAAGGTCTTTCAGACGTCGGCGCTTCACACAGGGGCAGTTCAGACATCGTCGACAACTCTAGTTCGGCACGCGCACAGTGAACGACGGCATGATGAGCGCAGAGGAAGTCGCAGCCTAAGATGATATCATGCGAACATGGGGAAAACACAACGAATTCGACTACATACAAAATATTTTGGATGACCAGTCGAGCTGTGCATGCCGCAGAAGGTTGGATGTGATGCGCAGTGGCCGTGCGGAGAGAGACATCGGAAAGTGGCAGTGTAAGCTTCTTCAACTTGCGGCACAGTTCACCACTTAGCACAGACACGGCAGCACCAGTATCAACGATCGCTTGCACCGGTACACCATCAATATGCACAGTTATTTCATTAGTAGGTAGAAACGGAGGCCTTGAAAGTTTCAATATATGCGCAGCTCTTGCCTCGCGAACTGCGAAGGTCAGTTTTCCGTTTGTGTGGGTGCTGATCGAGGAAGCATAGGAGAAATCGAACGGCGCCGTGGTGAGGGCGACCGATCCCTGTCGAAACCGCGGCGACGTGGCGGCGACTGTTCTGACGGGGGGGGGGGGGGCGAAGACGACTGTGGTGGCTCTGGATGATAGCCGTAAGTCGCCTCACCAGCAGTTGGGTTATAATCCCGACAGCGGCAGTAGCGTGCTACATGACCGGGAAAATAGCAGAAGTAGCAAATCGGCCTGGTGTCCGGAGTGCGCCAAGGGTTATTTGATGCTAGCGCGGGGTGGCGCACAGGAGGTGGGTGGGGACGGACAGGGGGACTTGGAGCGTAGATGGGACGGGGCTGTCTAGCAAGATCCGTGGCGTTTGGTAGCGACGGCGGCGATCGTCTGGTGGCCTCAGCGTAAGTGAGAGGGGCGGAGATAGGCGAAGGATGGTATGTAGGAGACAGGGCATCAGAAACTTGCTCTTCGATTGTCTTGCGGAGCGTTGGGGTCAGTGTGTGCGCACTGGCCGCAACGTGCGGCACAAGAGACAATTGGCGCGCCACTTCTCGGACGAACTGCTGAATTTGCTGCATTAAGGTGCTTTGTTCTAGTGAAACAGCGCCAATGGTTAACGCAGATGTAGAGCTCGTGTCGAGGTTTGGACGTCGAGTAGAAATGCGCTCTCTCCGCAGCTCATCGAAACTCTGACAGTGTTGAATAATCTGGGCGACGGCTTGCGGGTTTTGGCAACGAGCATGTGGAAGGCGTCGTCCTCGATACCTTTCATGATGTGCCGTATTTTGTCAGTGTCAGACATGTGGGAATCGATACGACGGCAGAGGTCCAGAATATCCTCAATATATGAGGTAACGGTCTTGCCAGAGCGTTGTGCGCGGCCGCGCAAGCGCTGTTCGGCGCGGAGCTTGCGAACAGCGGGTTGGCCAAAGACTTCCGCAAAGCGCGTCTTCAAGGTTGACCAAGAGGGTATTTCCGCTTTGTGGTTGTTAAACCACAGTTTTGCCACACCCGCCAGATAGAAATGAAGGCAAGCGAGCTTGTCGGTGTCATCCCACTTATTGTGGGCGCTTACCGCTTCATACTGGGACAGCCAGTCTTCGGCGTCTTGGTCGTCGTTCGCGTTGAAAATTACAGGATCTCGCTGTCGTGGCATTCCGGAACGGGTGACGGATGGGATTATGACTGGAGGTGGCTGGGTCATGTCGTCAGGCATTGGCGAAGCGGGAGGTTGAGGTAGAGTCCGGGAACGGAGTTCCAGTTTGAGACAACCAGCACCTCCACCAAATGTAAAAATGCTGTTAGACGCCACGCCGGGTGATGCAACCGTTTAATGGGCCGAACAGCAGCGAGACAGCAGCGAGACAGCAGCCAGCGGTTTCAGCAGCAGCTGCAGCAGCACGAACCTCTGCCACAACAAACGTCTTCTTCGTCGTCCCTAGCAAGCCCGTATTTTTGTCACTACAGGTGCTTTTTTTTTTTCTATCGACCATTTATGGGTGTTAAAGGGCGTTGCAAAGGGTGCTTTCACTTTTTACAACCTTTTGGGTGTAAAATTTTTTACTGTGTATACTGTGTATATGCCCATCCTGCGAGAATCTTGTGAGGGATTGGCAGTAAGTTTAAATAAATAACTAAAAATAAATAAATAAATAAACAAATTAATAAATAAAGAAATAAATCAGGAAAAATTAACATGCGGACACATTCACGAAGTTCCGATCACAGTCGTTTGGACAGGCCGGTTGAACGTAAAAAGCGTAGGAGCACCGTCACAGCCATTCTTCTGTGACGTAAAGTCCTGTTGGTAGCGCAGGATTCTTTCTTCCAAAAGAGTCTGGTTGTCCAGTTCATCTAGTGCATTGCATAGTGACTGTCTCTGCGAGCAATATTGTGGGCATTCACACAGAATGTGCCAAGTTGTTTCGTCACTGCCGCAATGGTCGCATGCAGCAGTGCCAGCCATTCCTGTGTGGAACGCGTACGCATTGGTAAATGTGATGCCCAACCGTAATCTGCACAGCGTAGTAGCGTCTCGTCGGCGTAATTCCGGAGGCATTCGAAGACTGAGAGCTGGGTATAAGGCATATAACCGTGCATGAATGAAATGTGACTCATTCCATTGTGACGTGGTGCGCTTGCGAGCAAGCATGCGGAGTTTCCGTGCAGCATCAGTTCTGGAGAGCGGCAATGATACTTGATCACTTTCAGTATGGGCAGAACGGGCAAAGTTGTGTTAGTGCCTGGGGCAGCAAGGAAACGCAAAATTTTTTATTTAAAACGGCATCAACGCGGTCATGTTCTGGTGGTAGACTTTGAGTACGTTAATTTGGTTGCTGTGCGGGTGCGAAAGCGCATAACATGAAAGGAAAGAACAAAAATAGCTTGAATCCCACGGGGAAGTGAGTAATAACAATATGCATGTAAGAAATACCAGTAATAGATGAAGTAACCTACTTTTTCAGTCAGCTGAAATACTTGCGTGCAGTGACCACTTCGCTGAGCGTTACGGGATTTTTAGTCACGGTCACGGTGGTTCGCAGCCACACACGCACGTTCTATTAGATAACTTCCTAGCCTTCACTACTACTTTCTAAGAACAGAGAACAGCTAGAAGAAAACAAGGCCGTACCACCGCAATATCTTTTAACTTATTTCATTGTAGACCCAGCGTACAGCAACAAAGCTTGTCATGCGTCAAGCTTGTTTTCAATTCAGACATTCGAAAGAAGACCAGTACCAGAATAACACACTTTATTACATGTTTATACAATAAATACATAATATAAAAAAGTACCTTAAATATATACACCCAACGTTAAATAAAGATACAAACGGCAGCACTCTCACTGTGCTAATTAACTTGCTGTAACAAAATACGTCATAACTCACGGCCCTCAGTCCCCAGCAGCTGCGAAGCAACTGACCACGGCGGCGGTCAGATCTGCAACGCAGCAGAGGGTGCTTAGAATCTCTAGATCCGGACAGGCCGCCATTGGAACCTGAACTTGGCAACGTTTAACGCTAGAACCTTATCTAGTGAGGGAAGTCTAGCTGTACTATTCGAGGAGCTAGAGGGTGTTAAATGGGATATAATAGGGCTTAGTGAGATTAGGAGGACAGATGAGGCCTATACGGTGCTACAGAATGGGCATGTCCTTTTCTATCGGGGCTTGGCTGACAGAAGAGAACTGGGATTGGACTTCCTAATTCACAGAAACATAGCTGGCAACATAGAGGAATACTACAGCATTAATGAAAGGGTGGTAGGTATCGTAATTAAACTGATTAAGAGATACAAGATAAAGGTGGTGCAGGCTTACGCGCCTACATCCAGCCATAATGATGCTTCAGTTGAAAGTTTCTATGAAGACGTGGAATCTGCAATGAGTAAGGTAAAAACACAGTATACAATACTGATGGGAAACTTGAATGCAAAGGTAGGGAAGAAGCAGGCTGGAGACCAGGCAGTAGGAGATTATGGCATCGGTACTAGAAACGCCAGAGGAGAGCTACTAGTAGAATTCGCAGAACGCAATAATTTACGGATTTTAAATACCTTCTACCGAAAACGGGGAAACCGCAAGTGGACATGGAGGAGCCCTAATGGCGAAAATAAGAACGAAATAGACTTTATAATGAGTGCACCACCAGGCATCGTGCAGGATGTGGAAGTGGTTGGCAAGGTACGATGCAGTGATCATAGAATGGTACGGTCTCGAATTCGCCTAGATTTGAGGAAGGAACGACAGAGACTGATACGCAAGAAGCCAATCAATGAGCTAGCACTGCAGAGGGAAAGTAGAGGAATTCAGAGTCTCGCTCCAGAACAGGTACTCGGCTCTTAGTGAGGAAACCAACCTTAGCATAGATACAATGAATGATAATCTGACGAGTATCATTACGGAGTGTGCAGTGGAAGTTGGAGGCGGGGTAGTTAGACAGGACACTGGCAAGCTTTCCCAGGAAACGAAGAATCTTATTAAGAAGCGTCAAATCGTGAAAGTCTCAAGTCCAACAAACAAAATAGAACTGGCAGAGCTTTCGAAGTTGATTAACAGGCGTAAGGTATCCGATGTAAGAAGGTATAACATGGAGATAATTGAACACGCTCTGAAAAACGGAGGAAGTGTCAAAGCAGTGAAGAGGAAACTTGGGATAGGCAAAAATCGGATGTATGCACTAAGGGACACAGAAGGCAAAATAACTACCAATATGGATAGGATAGTTAAAATAGCGGAGGAGTTTTACAGAGATCTGTACAGTAGCCGAGACAACCACGGCCTTAATACTATAAGAACTAGCAGTAACCCAGATGACACCCCACCAGTAATGATAGAAGAAGTCAGAAAAGCTTTGGAGAGCATGCAAAGAGGCAAAGCTGCTGGTGAGGATCAGGTAACATCAGATCTGCTAAAAGATGGAGGACAGATTGTGTTAGAAAAACTAGCCACTCTGTTTACGAAGTGTCTCCTGGCGGGAAGAGTACCAGAGTCTTGGAAGAACGCTAACATCATCTTAATACATAAGAAAAGGGATGACAAGGACTTGAAGAATTACAGGCCGATTAGCTTGCTCTCTGTAGTATACAAGCTATTTACAAAGGTAATTGCTAACAGAGTAAAGAAAACATTAGAATTCAATCAACCAAAGGAACAAGCAGGATTTCGAACAGGCTACTCAACAATCGACCACATTAATACTATCAATCAGGTAATAGAGAAATGCTCAGAGTATAACCAACCACTATACATAGCCTTCATAGATTACGAGAAGGCGTTTGATTCAGTAAAAATATCAGCCGTCATGCAGACACTGCGGAATCAGGGCGTCGATAAAGCATATATAAACATCCTGGAAGAAATCTACAGGGGATCAACTGCTACCATAGTGCTTCATAAAGAAAGCAACAGAATACCAATCAAGAAGGGTGTAAGGCAGGGGGACACAATCTCCCCAATGCTATTTACCGCGTGCTTACAGAAGGTTTTCAGAAGCCTAGAATAGGAACAGTTAGGGATAAGAGTTAATGGAGAGTACCTTAGTAACCTGCGCTTCGCCGATGACATTGCATTGCTGAGTAACTCAGGGGACGAATTGCAACTCATGATTATGGAGTTAGACAAGGAGAGCAGAAAGGTGGGTCTTAAAATGAATCTGCAGAAAACGAAAGTAATGTACAACAACCTCGGAAAAGAGCAGCGCTACGAGATGGGTAATAGTGCACTTCAAGTTGTAAAAGACTATGTCTACTTAGGGCAGGTAATAACTGCGGAGCCGAACCACGAGATTGAAGTGACTAGAAGAATAAGAATGGGGTGGAGCACATTTGGCAAGCACACTCAAATAATGACAGGTAGATTGCCACTATCTCTCAAGAGGAAGGTATATAACAGCTGTATCTTGCCGGTACTTAGCTACGGAGCAGAAACCTCGAGACTTACAAAGAAGGTTCAGCTTAAATTGAGGACGACGCAGCGAGCAATGGAAAGAAAAATGGTAGGTGTAACCTTAAGAGACAAGAAGAGAGCAGAGTGGATTAGGGAACAAACTGGGGTTAAGGATATCATAGCTGAAATAAAGAAGAAGAAATGGACATGGGCCGGGCATGTAGCACGTTGACAGGATAACCGCTGGTCGTTAAGGGTAACTGACTGGATTCCCAGAGAAGGCAAGCGGGTTAGGGGGAGACAGATGGTTGGGTGGGCAGATGAGATTAAGAAGTTTGCGGGTATAAATTGGCAGCAGCAGGCACAGGACCGGATTAACTGGCGGATTGATTGATTGATTGATATGTGGGGTTTAACGTCCCAAAACCACTCTATGATTATGAGAGACGCCGTAGTGGAGGTCTCCGGAAATTTAGACCACCTGGGGTTCTTTAACGCGCTTAACTGGCGGAACATGGGAGAGGCTTTTGTCCTGCAGTGGACGTAGTCAGGCTGATGATGATTATGAAAAAAATACGTCGAGCAACTAAGGATGTAAAGATGTTCCATCACTTCAGGAAATTGTTAAAATACGTATTTCCCACATGCCCTAGCCCCAAAAAAATGTCAATCAATCAGTTTATTCCCGTTTTTTTACAGGCAACAAAACTGAGTATGGCAAGAAAAAAAGAAGTCATTAACGACTGCTTGACGAGCCTCGCCACCCCTACATGTCAGCATACGCAACAACACTGTGTAATTTTAAGAAAAAAAACATTGTCACTATTTAGACGAAACAACAACAGCACGAATAATTGCAGGCATTCGAAATATTTGTTCACAACCAGTATATACACATCAGAAACAGTTGTTCGTACAAGCATATCACGAAATACAAGGTGAAGTAAAAACGGATACGCAGTTAAAAAGTTTAAAAACCTTAAAAGCAAGAAACAAGACGCTTCGGCTTCACTACCGAAATTTTGTTTACAGACGGGCTTTCGGCTTCATAAAATGTAAGACACTTTCCTTAGGAAGCAATGACAGTCAATTTTATACATAAATGTATTCACACCTTATATTACAAAGGTATTGCGAAGTGCAGTAAATGACATGCGGGTCACGGCTTCATACAATGGCCTGCTGAGAGAGGTTGGAAGAATGTGCGCTAGCATACTGTAGCCATATTTTGTTTTACACCTTGGTAGGACAAATTTATTGGCTTTTCGAGTCGGGTATGGAGTGTGATGATGTGTGAGCGTTACAAAACTCGAAAAGAAGGGGTCATTTCAGCTGACTGCTTTCTTATAGAAGGCAGCGAATTTGTAGTCGGACATTTGGTCAATTTTCACAACTTTATACTCCTGGTACAAAGGAAAAGTTGGGGAATCATACGAAACGTTTGCAACCACACGAAGTAGTTTCTTCTGTACACTTTCAAGTTTTTGTATATTTGTTATCGTGATGTTCCCCCATACTAAGAAACAGTAACTGACTTGGGAATAAAAAAAAAGCCATAATATAGATCCAAATTTGTTTGTTGCAGGTAAAAGAGCTTTGTTGCGCCAAACTATCCCATTAAACCTCGAAAGTGCGACACAGATTTCGCTTACGTGGGTGTTCCACGACATCGTGGCAGTAAACGCTACGCCAAGTGGCGTAAAATTGTCAACATATTCAATGGCAGTATTCTCTAAAAAAAGGCGAGGCGGGTTCAGGACATGTTTTCCTTTTGGATGAAATATTATAGCCTTAGTTTCCCCCCTATTCATTTTAAGGAATTAAGAAAAGACCATACTGTTATTGATGTCAGTACCCTATTGGCCTCACCTGTTAGTTCAACAATATCACGGGAAGAGAGGAGTATGCTGGTGTCATCCACATAAATTATATATTTTACTGCCTTACGAATGTTGCAAATATCAATTATATACACGTTAAAAAGCAGGGGTCCTAAAAGGCTGCCTTGGGGCACACCATTTCTAATCTTCAGGTTTTCAGAGGGACAATGGTTTAATACAACGTATTGGGAGCGGGAACTGAGGTAGGGTGTAATAAGTTTGAGGGCGTGCCCACGAACACCATAGTTCTCCTGTTTTTTTAAGAGGATCTCATAATTCAAACAATCAGACGCTTTACTGAAATCGACGAAAATGCCTAAGGTTAGCTACCACGATTCAAAATTTTTTATTATGCACTCCTTTTGGTCAAGCAATGCATGCTCAGTAGACCTATTTCTGGTGAAGCGATACTGGCAATCAACCATTACAGATTATATTAAAAGGAAGTTATATTACCATCGATGAATTAAGCGTTAGAGCCTCTTCGACAAAAATGGTGGCACAGATATTGGCCTATAATTTCCAGGTACATTTTTGTCGCCTGTTTTGTAAATTACCACTACTCTGGCACGTTGCATTCCAACTGGAAATTGTCCCAGCTTGAGTGCTAAGTTATATATGTGCAGAAGACAAGGCAATATTAAAGGCAGCACGTACTTTACCGACCGGCTTTGAACATTACATGAATGAAGGCTTTGGGTATCTTTCAGATTACTGCACCCTGAATAAACCTCAACTTCATCGGTAGGTTCAAGAAACCGAGATGGTCCCACCCTGTCGCCAAGAAAACGGTAAAAATCAGGGTTGTAATTACTGTCACCAACTTCACAAAAAAATTCATTGAAGACATTGGCGAGACGGGAACCTGTCCGTTCTCTGCTGTCAGTGTTCCGACTTTTAATTTGCTAGGAGACTGTGTTTCTGTTTAGAAACACAGAAAATGTTCTATGCTATAGCATATATTTTGAACAGGTATAGCAACTGTATTTTTTGTGCAATTTGGGGTCACTTATGCGTCGGGATTGTCCTTCTCTAGAGGAATCGCATCAGCATAAAATTTTCGAATGAGGCAAAACGTGAAAAGAACATTACTTTGCTCTCAGTCATCTGTTTTCAGAACTCGAACTATTTAGGTATTGATAGCAGCGTATATTTACGAAGCGCGACACATCAATTATACGAAATAAATTCCTAAAGTTTCTTACACGTCAAAATTCGCTGTGTTACGCTTTTCTAACACACGACTAAAGCCGCGTCAGTAATTAATGCCCCACGTACGCTTGTTTTCTGACGTTCGCTCATGACATGAAGTTTATTTATTTGATTTTTTTTGTTTGTCTGCGTTCCTAATAGTTTTTGTACCAATTTTACGAATGCGCTCACTTCTTGAAAATATATGGTAAGTTGTAAACGAGATAGGTGATAACCACTTTTGACTCTAGCCCCTAACTTGAAAAAAAACATTAACCATATCCGGTGGAGACAAATCAGACCACACATCATATTTTAAATGAAAGCCTTAGATTCTTTATGCAATAATCCGGCCTGCAAGAGACACTCATCGGCTTCGCTCTCTTACGCGGCCCACAAGAGCACGGTACGCGTCCCCCGAGAACACTTGTTCAGAAGCACGCACACGGGTCGGAGGAATAAAAAAAAATGGTAGCATATCTACGGAGTGAATGATGGATAGTGGGGCGAAGCATCCTTCGCAAGCCAAATCTCTTCCTTACCATCTCCGGCAGCCGACCAAGAGGTCACGTGCACATGACGCGCCCGAACAAGCCCGACACCCATGCACGTGAGCGGCGTTCTTTTTTTTTTTTTTTTAGTGCGAATCGTTCCTAAGCGAGCTTCGGCGACTATGAGCGTATCTATCTATCTAGCCGCCTACCACTCTTAGCTCTTCTAGCCGTTTCGATAATGGTATCAATACAAAACTTAGTGTGGCGTACATGACTGTATGAAAAACATATTTGACTAGTCATAGCATGAAAATCATGTATCCTGCAGCTCTTGTGGTGGTTTCGTTCACATGGCATGTTGCAAAACTCATATGATATGACGTGATTGCATGGCGAACACAAGCGACAGACTCTAACATGAACAACTTGACATGCGTGTCATGTAACAACATGACTACATGCCAGGCTCATGATGCAGTCACGGCTGTTTCGCTAGCGTCACATATACCAAATTTGGTATTACGGTACGTGAATGGATGATGAAGGTATGTCACTGGTGCTAACATAATAAACATGAGATGCGTGTTATGTAAGAACATGACTACACTCTACGCTCATGATGCGCTCGCGGCCGTTTCGCTAGCTTCGCATATGCCCAATTTGGTATTACGTGACGCCATTAGATGACGAAGGTATACATGTGACTGGTGCACACATAATAATCATGAGATGCATGTCGTGTGAGAACATGACTACATGCCACAGTCAAGGCGTCAATACATTTCGACATGATGCGGTGCGCGTGCTCGCCGGCGTTCATTTCGTCGCGTCACGCCGGCGTTGCCATACCAGGCGCCGGTCCTGCCATATACTCGGAGGCACACACCACGCTACGTCGCTTTGACGCATGCGCGTTTCTGCGCATCCGCCGTTCCTCCGTCTCGAAAAGAGGCAGACGCATTGCTGTCTGGACAACGCATTGGCGCCAAATGCAGCATGTCGCATTTCGCACCAATTGCTAATGCGAAATGCTGGTCGCGCCTGGCGCTGATCGCGCCGGGCGTCAGATTATAGAGTGCTCGCGTTTTGCTAACGTAGCGTCGCTGCCCAGCGTGCGCGGGCGTCAACGCTACATTGGAGTATATTGGACCCTTAATGATTCACTAGCTCCGCATATACTAAATTTGGTGTTGCATGACGTCAATGGAGGATGAAATATATGACTCGTGCAGACAGGATAATTTTGACACGCGTGTCATGTAGGAACATGACAACATACCACACTCATAGCATGCTCGCGGCCGTTTCGCTAGCTTAACATATACTAAATCTGCTATCACGTGACGTGAATAGATGACGAAGATATCCGACACATCCAAACATGATAATCATGACACAAAGTCACGTACGGCATCATTTACCTTCACCTCGTAACGTTGGGCTGATTTTTAAGTGACATATCAACATTTCTCATTAATGCTTCGCATATCATCGATTCCCTCTGTACGTGGGATCCGCCAATTTTTTTGTTGTTGTTGACTATGCAGCGTTATTTCATGTCGTGATCTACTGCCTGTTTCTACGGGATAATTCGGAAACGCTGGCTCAGACACGGTAGAATAGATGAGCACATTGAGTTCGCTAATGCGTAGGAGCGTTCTACGGCTGTCGTCGGCTCGATGGGCTGACCACGGACACGAACGCATGCGAAACGCCGGCACATTAGCCCCGCATCTTGTTGCAATTCACGGGGAAAAAAAAGAACGCTCACATTCCTTTATTGCTTTTCATTACTTTTCTAGAGATTTATTATAGTCTTCAAGCAACAAATATATAAACTACGCATGTTGTGTTAAATAATTTTCGCCATGTCACCTGTCATTGTTGGCAACGTCAAAACATAGTTGTCTACGTAGAGGACCAACGTCACTGCATTGTCATGTACGTAAGGCCATTCATATGCGCACGTCATGCCCTCATTCTCTGGGTGCGCGCCCGCAAAAGGAAGGGGGAGCAGCGTTTATACTGAAATTCGACGCACTTGCGTGGCGCATAGCGTTGCAAATTTTGGCAGACGTGATCATTAACGCCTCATCTACGCATTGCGCTTGTCAGCTCAAAATTGTCTAACTTGGTGAGTGGCCCTTTATGGCTTACTCTAAAACGAGCACATGGGATAAAGGTGACATGGAATAACACAGTACTAGATGGAACACAATACACGAAACGAATCAATAGCAGCATATTTACTTTTTTCATTTTTTGTTGAACAGACACTATCCCCTACGATAGCCGGTATCTATGCCTTCCGCACGCCTTGGTTAGTCGGTCCGTCGGCAATACAAATACATACACTCACGGCACAGATTCACGCCTTCTACAGAAATGTGGATACAACACTTCCTTGGCACCGCAGCTCCTCGCAATCAGGTAACTCATTAACGAACACGAGCAAAACCACAAGCAGCACACATCACAGCTCCGAAGAACCCGATGGTACACAGAAAATGATGCAACATTCGTTGTTTCTCGTCGAAGCGCAGTAATGCTGCAGGGACTGCAACGCCCATGCGAACTTGCCGCCGAATGCCGGCTTCGGTTGCGTTGTGTGCCACCACAGCGCACAACGCAACCAGCGTCGTCAGCCTGTTCACATATGCGGTAGAGCTTCCAGGCCTTGACGAAGTTTCTTCAGGTGGCGGTGGCTCAACGCGACAAACACACACACTCACGCACACGCACTGTTTGACTCCCGCGCTGCCCGCGCTATCCAGAGAAGACGCCGCCGGCGCGCGCTCGCTTCGCGCACATGATATGAAAAGGCGCACGCAGTGGCGCCGCGAGAAATCCTAGCGGCCGTCCGCGTCATTTTGGACCACTGAGACAGCATCCACGGCCTGCGGGTCGTGCCACTAGATCATATTCTAGTTCACTATACTGCAAATCAAACACAAAAGTTCACAACCTGAGTGAGGCTGTAAGCATGTTTCGCGCTGTTCCTGTGCTGGAATTTTGTGCTGATTTTGTGTGAAACGTCGAGGAGACCTTCCTCAACAGTCCGCAATGTATGCAGCACGTGCATTGCAGACTGTGGAAGAAACTTTATCAGGTACGTATTATCCAACTGAAAGAAATACGAACAGCGTTAACTGCGGCGTTTCTTGGCTGTGAGTGAAATGAACTTTATTTGGTCCTGGAGAACTGGTCAGACGCCCCCCTAAGAGGTGTTCGCCGCCGTTGCTGGCCGCGTCCACGCCGGGATTGGAAGACCGTGGCTCTCCGCCCGTTCGCAGGCCTCCTGGACTGCCGAGTATTGGACTGAGAGTTCGGGGCTCCTAAGAGCCCTCTCCCGATCTTCTTCCGCGCCGAACTTTGCGCCATGTAACGCCGGGCACTGCCAGAGCATGTGAGCGAGTTTGAAGTTATGTCCTTGGCTGTGACAAGGCAGAATTTGTGCTGTATGACGGCGACAATGTAGCGCTTGAATCTAGCTTCAACTAAGGTCCCTAGATGAAACAAGGTAGCGTCACTCATTGCTCTCGAGCCGTCCTCCTCACTCTCTCGATTACTCC
The DNA here is from genome assembly GCF_043290135.1 of Rhipicephalus microplus. Lineage (NCBI taxonomy): Eukaryota > Metazoa > Arthropoda > Arachnida > Ixodida > Ixodidae > Rhipicephalus > Rhipicephalus microplus. The sequence goes on along the minus strand of NC_134701.1, from coordinate 20,085,914 downwards.
TCTTTTTTCTCTACCATCCGCGTCTGTAATTGGTGCATTACTTGCACGTGATCTTGCAAACGACTGGTGGTGTTATTTATTATTATGCAAAAGGTTCAAAACGAGTACGCATGCGCATATGGCTCCAGCCGGATTCTCGCCGTGACCAAAGACAATATCGTAGCCAGAACATAAACTGAAGACGAGGAGCGTTTCGGTGTGCGCTAAGTCGACAATGATTGTTTCGCCATGCTCGTTCAATGCAACATCTGCGTTTTTCAGCAATGCTGCGTTGCCGTAAACAACAGAAAATGGTTTCGCTCTCTTCAACTTACCTCGTGCTTTCCGAGATGAAGCGCACCATTAAGTGCAACTATGAACCATTTCACGCGAATGCTTTCGTGCAACTACGTCAACGTATGTCGACGCGGATCTGCGAAGCGAGTTCACTTGTCGGTTTTTCTTGAAACGCCAGGCGCGCGTCTAGTGCGTCTCTAGTGCATGCCGGTTGGTACAAATACATGTGGGTATGCACGTATACAGAACAGCTGTAGGTTGTAATCAACGCACCTTCAGAAACATTTCACTCTTGACCAGTTCCCGCTTGAGCCGAAACGCGCTGCTTCGAGACACCTCACCAGTAGAACTCTCACTTTTCAGGAAGTTCCCAGCACCGCATCAGAATCACTTGGCATCACAATTGTCCAGATGGGCACATTAAAAAAAAAACGTCATCGCAGTGCTGCTGGACGAGTGTTCGTACCAGTCTGGTCGTAGTTTTTTTTCTTGCGTGTGCACAAGCCGGTTGTAATCAATCGTCACAACGTCACGCCCTGTGGCCACTTACAGGATCCAGCAAGAAGCACGTTCACTGTGTCACAGCCCGAACAAAACACAATCGGAGAAGTGGACTAGTTAGAACTGGACGAAATACCGCGGCCGTGGAACTAAAATGTACTACGCGAGGCGCCATGGCTAGTGGTGTAAAGTATAGAACTGCCCAACGTTGCCGGTTGAGTAACGCACATCCCGCTTGCTCTTGTGTTGTGCCGTTTATGTTCATAAAGGTAACTGTTTATTCTACGTCTTATTTTGTTCCATTTTGTTTCATTTACATCTATTCACCGTAGCAACAGAACCCAAACATTCGCTTTTGGATGAAAGTTTTAAACCTTCTAGGGGGCGCTTCAGGCAAATAAGCGAGGAGGAAAAGGGAGGGTGTCGCTACCTTGGAAACTTGTTTCATCTAGGGACCTTAGCTCCAACTTACGCTCATGCACCGCATGTTTATCAATTACCAGTCCTGCCGGGTACGCGGAACACACACGCGGTGTAAAAGTGCCAGCCAGAACAAGATTTTAAAATGCTACGCGGACGCCGGCCAGAAGCATGTATATAGATTCGCCTAGTGACCGTCTTTGCATGTCACAGTTCGACCGAGTCGAAAGCCATGCTTTGCGCGTCATTCACATCTCCTGCATCGCGGTAGTAGGCCGTTGCAGTTGTACTAAACATGCGCGGTGCGTGCATCCACGCGTGAGTCGTAATACGTATACCCTATTATTGACATGCCACCTGCGAAAGAGTACGGCATTAGTGTTGTGCCGAATACTACAGGCATACTGCACGCAAATCGCTGCTGTAAATTGGAACAGCTCGAGTCACGCTTGAATAAACGCAATAAGAATGCTTACTCGTACACTTCACTGGGCCCGTCGTTTTTTTCCTGCTAAGTGCGATTATATCCTAAGAGGGCGGAGCTCAAGCTTTTTCGTTGGGGACAGACACCTGTGCAATCGCAAAACAGCACACCCGCACGATTACCGCGATGCTCTGGGAACTTCACAGGCAGTAAGACTTAGTGAACCAAAAACTGGATGTACCTTTTTCCCTTTAAATAGTGAAGTATAGCGCTGGTACTTTGCAGTAAAGGGTTTATTTTCACCCGTGCCTTGATTTTAGCCACCAATCAGATGACCTCCTTGTAGTTATTTCTACTCGCTTAAAGTCTATTTTGCCCTCCCTGTCTCTAAACCCCAGTGCTTTGAAAAACTCTGCGCCATCATCCTGAACTATAGGGTGAACCGCTTCACAGAACATTATCAGGTTTTCGGCACTTTTCTCCACCTCTCCACATGCACTGCATACCCTGTCTACCCCTTCGTATTTGGCCCGGTAAGTCTTGGTTCGCAACACTCCCGTCCTGGCCTCAAACAGTAGAGAACTACCCCGAGTATTATCATAGCTCTTTTCCTTGGCGATTTCCAGCTTAAAAGTTCGATATATTTATAGTGCGTACTTCTTAATCATGCCAATTCTCTACATGTCGGTAGCCGTTTCCTTCACCTTCTTTTTAACCAATAGTTCTTTTTGGTTTCGCCCCCTGTTGTTTTTTAAGTACTTACCCGTCAATTTTCTGGTTCACTTGGTTCATCTTGTATTGACATTCCTCATGTACAAGTAGCCAAAAACCTTCCTAGCCCAACGCTCCTCCCCCCATTTCTCTCAATCGCTTCTAAAATTTTATCTTGCTGCTAGCTTCCTAGCCCTCGAATGATGTCCATCCCATATCACCTTCTACTGCTTGATTTGGTGTATTCCCGTGAGCTCCTAAGGCAAGCCTATTTATTCACGTTGCTTAATTACTAACTTTGCTTGAGCTTCGGGTCTCATGTACAAGACTGCATTGCCGAACGTCAGACCAGTAACCATGACCTCTTCCCATATTCTTCTCACATCATACCTGTTGTAATTTCACAGTGCCCTTTTTTTCATCACCGCTGAATTCCTGTTTGCTTTAGTCGTTACGTATATTTCGTGTTCCTTTAGGTACTTGGTCCCATTGCTTATCCATGCACCCAGATATTTGTATTCATCTGTTATCTGTAGCAGATTTGGGTGCACGTTAAAGAACCCCAGGTGGTCAAAATTTCCGGAGCCCTCCACTACGGCGTCTCTCATAATCAAATGGTGGTTTTGGGACGTTAAACCCCACAAATCAATCAATCAATTATCTGTAGCGTGACCGCCTGCATCCTATAGGCTCACTACCTTCATTATCATAAAAAATTTTGATTGATTTTTTCTTACTGAATCTGAAATCTAACCTGTCTTTCTCATTACCGCAGATGTCCATCAATCTCTGCAAATCTTCTTTGTTGTCGGCCATTAGCAATATATCATCTGTGTACATCAATGCTGGTAGTGCCTGTTCAATGAGTGTTTCTTGTTTGACGAAATAAAGGTTGAAGCCAAGTCCATTCCCCTCTAATTTGGCCTCTAATCCTTGTAGGTACATCATGAATAACAAGGGTGAGAGAGGACGTCGACACCCCTGTTTAGCCCCTGTTTTATCTCTCTGAACTTGGCTACCTGTTTTTTTTTCAATTATAGCTACCTTGTTACTTTTATAGATATCCTTTAAAATGACTCCATCTTTCACACCTAGTGTGTCCAGTATTATCCACAAGTCCTCCTGAACTACACCATCGTACGCTCTTGATATTCAAAAATGCTAGCCATAGGGGTCTGTGTTCCTTTTCTGATATTTTAACGCACCGCGTCAGTGAGAACAGATCATCTTCCAACCTCTTGTCTTTCCGAAACCCATTCTGCAGTTCTCCCAGCAACCCCTCATCCTCTATCCATATCTACACTCTTTCCTTTACAATCTGCATCACCAGCCTGCAGACCACTGATGTCACTGTTATAGGGCGGTAGTTGTTTCTGTCAGCTTTGTCCTCCGTTCCTTCATAGATCATGCTAATCCTTCTAAGTTTCCATCCATCAGGGACTTCACCATCACGGTTTGTTTTGCTCGCTGCCTCTCTCAAAGCTTGCTCAGACTTGGGACATATTACCTTTATCAGAATAATTGGGATGCTATCAGGGCAGGTTGATGTACTACTAGAAACCCTCTTCTCAGCCCTTTCCCACTCTCGTTGTAAAAATGGAGCTACTGCACCACTTGATCTATGCTTGTCTGTTAGGGTGCGTAGGGCCCTTCTTTGTTGAAATGTTTCTGTCACCCTTGTTCTTATATATTCAATAGCTTCGTCCCCTTCTAGCCTAGCACCTGGAGTTGTAGTTATAAACCTCTGCTCTAGGCTTGTCTCATTTTTTATGGAGTTTAGATGGTTCCAAAATTTCGTAGCTGCCTTTCAATCCTTTTTATGCACTTCTGCGGGCAACTGAGCCCTCTTTCTTCTAATCTTTTCATTGATCAGAAGGGATGCTTCCCTGCTACAGCTTAGAAATATGCCCCATTTTCTTTCAACATTATCTGATGGTTCACCCCGCTGCTTAGCGTGTCTGTGTTCCCTAGAGGCTTCCTGACGTTTTGCCATGGCTCTCCTGCTCATCCCACCAACTTTTGGATTTGTGTCTTATCTTCTGGGGTGACTTGCCACGTGCCTCAGCAAGCTCTAGCTCAAACAGTCTACTTAAATTCGTGTACGCCCACACTGTTTTTTTATCCTAAGTGATTACTTTCCTAGCTTGTTTAGTAGCAATTTCTATTTGCCTTTCTGAATAAAATTTCCTGTGTAGTTGCTCATCCTAATTGTCTCCTTCTCACTTTCATTGCTCTTCCAAAACTTAGATTGATACGTTTGTGGTCGCTAGCCAGACTTCTGGAGCCACATTCATCTTTGTGCATTTCCCTGAACCTGTCATACATTCTATGTGACGTCAGTGCATGATCTCTCGTCGACTGCAGCCTTCCTACCTACCATGTTATTTGCCATTCACACTTCTCAGTACTGACGCAAATTATAAAGTCATGCCTTTCACACATATCCATGATCATTTTGCCTGTTGGGTCAATATATACCAATCTTCTATGTGCACATTCACATATTTTAGTAAAATTATCTCGCACTCTCCTTCTAATTCCTCAATGTTATTTGTTATACACTCCACCATTGCCTGCTTTTTCTCTGGGGCCTTTGCTCCCGTACACAAGTACACGAAACCAGGGAGTGTCATCTGCCCAGCTACTTTCCCTTTTAACAATAAATGTTCCGTTCATGCCAGCTTGAGTCTTTGCCAACCCATACTTTGATGTATAAATGCTTCGATTCCGCCCCCATTTTTCCTGCCTTCTGTTCTATTGCAATCTTCCCATACGTAGTCCAGATTGCAAGCTGGTTGCTCCATGTCCCATAGATGTGTCCCCACAGCCACATATACCACCAGCTCTTCCTACTTTGTCTTCTATCTCTTGTCACTTTAACTTATTCCTTAACTTATTCCTACCTTTCTGCATGTTATTATAGCCTATGTCCGATTTTTCTCGGCCCTTTTGCTTACGTCGATTTCTTCTTCCATGGACTCCATGTGGCCTGAATATTGGTGCCACTTTAGAATCGTCTTTAGTTACACTGCTCACCCCAGGGCTCTGAGTCCCCTTAGAAAAGCTATGACTTGACGACCCATCCTACTACCAGCCCTCCTGGCCATCGCACCACTGTAATGAATGCCACCTTGTGCAAAAGGGCGAGCGCCGGGCTCGTACATGTCTTGGTTCATCTCCATTACACTGTATCCGAGTTGCCGGCTCATACCCTTGTTCACACAGTTGGCCTCCACTACCCTCCTTTCAATCCCACGAGATTGCGCCCAGACCTCTGGGACTGTGCATGCGGTCACACGCACACTCCCAGAGGCGTCTCGGAGTTTACGCATCCCACCCTCTGTCTCTAAATGTTCTGAGCCTTTCCCTTCAGATCTGGTCCGACAGCACCGTGACGCGGAAGTTCATTGTAAAAGATCTTCACTCCTCCCATGTATTGGCGCGGCGCTTTGGGCTTTCCCCCATATTGTAGGTCAATCTAATTCGGTGTGATACATTCCACACATACCATCCTGAGTGGCGATGCCGTAGTAGCGATGACGTCGATGATCTGAGTGTCTTAGGGGCTCCCTTAGCGGCACCCGTTCGTCCCTCGTAGCCGTTGTAGTATGTAACAAGTATAACATTGTGACCTTCAAGGTGGTGCCAGTGAGAGATTTCTTCTGTGCGTTGTTGAACAATAGAAGATAGTGCTCAATCTACACGCCAATGGCTGCTGATGGGGAATCTTGATCCCTCAATGTTGATCTCGGCTTTCCAAACTCCACTCGTTTGCATGTGGGTTTTGAGACAGCATGGAGGACGTATTTTCTTAGCATTCGAGGCTATCAACGTTTCGGGTCTTTATCTGGGTCGCGTTCCTCTTGCGGGGATTCTTTGACAGACAGACGCTCGCGAAGTGGTTGCGTTTTCCGCACTTCTTGCATATCTTGCCTTCTGCGGGGCAGGGCTCATTCTTGTGGAACGCGTATCCACAATTTGTGCATGTTGTCGTTTTCGATGAGGTTGACCTCTTCAGGGCAGTTCGGGCATTTGTCAGTGTTGCCGTCACTTCCTTGGGTTTTTGTCTGTATCTCTTCTATTTGCACCTTGCTTCGTTCACTCGTGCGATAAATTTCGACGAGCTTGTGAAAATTAGGGTTGTCGTTGATTAACTGGCTTTGTAGGCGCTTGTAGTCGCTTTCGCGAAGTTTTCACGCTACCGAAAGATCTTGGGTAGTATCCAGGAGCTTCGGTGCTGGGGGCAAAAAGTAACAGTTCCTGCAGCCACGCCAAGGCTGCACGGTTGCGTAGCTGTCCGGCGAAGGCTTCTGGTTAGGCTGACAGAGCTGGGCTTATTTCATCGGGTCTTCGAACACCACGCGAGACGATGTACGAGCCAGTGCGCAAACAACAGGACGCGTCGATAGCTGACAACAAAGGAACATTTATTGAATCACTATATGGCCGAGGTGGAGAAATGGCACTAATGGCGCTAACGATGTCTGTGACGCACGCAGCGACGCCATAGGCCACACTTGTCACTCTGCGAGTCTTGCCAACTGCGACTAGCATCGCCCTCAATGTCTCCAGCAGCAGAAGTTTGCAGCCCTCTAAAACTACGGCCCAACTTGCAAGATGCGACAACAATGACTGATGCTGTTGAGTACGACGTACCTGACGCGTCTAGGGTAGAACAGCCAGCACATTCTGTGCCAACCACGGAGGCGGACACCCTCCATGAGGCCTCCCCGACAAGCATGGGCACGCCAATCCGGTCGAGCCCACGCCTTCTGGGTATCATGACGATCCTCTGGAGTCTTTGAAGGACGACACGACACCGCAATAATGCACCTTGGATTCAGACGTGCCCCTCGCCCCGGCCCAGGCGTCCACTGCCTCTTCGCGGCGTATCGGCCAACCGATCGCTGTGAACCCGCCTGCCTGCCGTGAGCTTCGTACGCTTCTTCGAGCACGGCGTTTCCACGACCATCGACTCGGCTACCCGCGCCAGCACGCCACCCGCACTGCGACGCCGAGGTCGGTGTTTCGTCGACGGCTATACGTTCACACCAGCACGGCCAGCCCACTGCTACTTGTCGGCCATGTCGGCGCCATGTGCGCTGTTGGAGACACCGCCGCATTTGTTATACTTCGGTATTCGGTCATCCTGGCTCCGCTTCGATGCATCGCACCGTCTTGGCCTCTTCAGCGCCCTCCCACGGTTCCACCTGTGCGTACCTTTATCAGCTGCGTTTGCTTGAGCCACCGGGCCCCGCAGGGGCGTCTGCGCAAGCAGGCGTTTGGTGTGTAGCGACAACACGGACCCGAGCTAACAAGGCGGTTTCGACTTCCTCCCACGCCTAGACATGCTTGGCTGTACCGTGTCTGGGGAAAAGGGGATCCTAGGGGTGAAGCGAATGCCAAGTGATTGGACCTTTAAAGCCCCCCGGCAGAGGCAACACACCCCTTTGGCCCCGGCTTCACGTATAGATGGCGACCCTATACTGATTCACTCAGGGGAAAGCGGCAGTCACCTTTTCCTATCACTCCCTCTCTATATATATCTTCGTCTTTTCCATCACTTTTTATCTTTCCTGTCTTCTTGTTTCTTCCTTTTACTTCCAATTTTCCTGGCGGCGAGGATTAACCCGGCGCAAATAGCCTATCTTGGTCTAGGCGCATTGGGTTATAGTGGCGTTGTACGGCTGGCGTCTACAAGTTTTTAGTATTCACGAACTTGTAGCATCCCCTCGTTGGGCTACATGGTTGGTGGTCGCCAATGCTGCTGAATAAAAATAAGACCGGCATGCATAAAGCATTCCCCTGACTTAGCGGTCATACCGGCTTGAAGCGGGTATGCACTGATGACAAACTTTTTCAACAGGCCAATAGAAACATTTCCTTACTTTCATGTAAGGAAATGTTTCTGTGAAAAAACTAGAAAGCAAGCCAGGACCGTCTCTCCCTTCGTAGTTGCTAGATGTCTTACCGAAACTCTTGGCGCTATATACAAGGTAACCAAACTGGCTAGCAGAGACCTTCTCCTCGAAATCTGGGACAAAGAACAATTTGAAAAGCTAGACCGTCTCTCAGATTTCGGTGGCACACCAATAACCATAACACCACACAGATCAATGAACACAACTCGCGGAGTGGTATCTGACATGGACTTACTTGACCTGACAGAGACTGAACTTTTGGAGGGGTGGAAGAGCCAAAATGTGACTAATGTACAGAGAATTAACATCAGAAGAGACAAAAAGGAAACACCAACGAAACACCTAACGCTCACGTTTGCTTCCAGTAAATTACCAGAAACCATTCAAACAGGGTACACGAAAACATCTATCAGGCCATACATAACAAAGCCCCGTCGTTGCTTCCGATATCAGAGGCATGGCCATGGCTCTAAAAGCTGTCGTAGTCGCCAGACCGGTGCACAATGTAGAGCCCTGGGCCACGTGTCTGAGAACTGCAAAGAGCAGCCGCACTGTGTAAACTGTGACGGAAACCATGCATGCTGCATATTCACGCTTTTGTCCATACTGGAAGAAAAAAAAGGAGATAATAACGGTGACAGTGAAAGAAAACATTTCTTTCAAGGAAGCAAGGAAAAGTCTCGCCCTTTTATGGCTCAACGTATGCTGATGCGGCGCGTCAGGGGGCACCGCCGCACCAGCCCTCGCCAGTCACTCGGCCTGCACATATCGAGCCGGAGGTTGTGGCACCTGCCCCCAAGGCAGCTGTAGTTCGGACTACTCTGCCTACTCCCGAACAGAGACCGGAGACCCCAGGGTCCTCATGTCTCATGGCCTCGCCTTACCAGGCGAGGCCCAAACTTCGAACAACCAGCTCGCATGTGCGGGCATCCAGTGCCTCCGAGGGGGCAATGGATACGTCGGTACCCTTGGTGCCGAAAGAGCGGCGTGGCTCCTTAGAGCGCGCCAAGAAAACAAAAAAGCAAATAACGGGGCCTGGTGATGGCCTTGTTACTTGAATTCAAACTCCCCGCCTAAACAGCAACTCGCTCCTCGTACACACAGCACTACTTTACCTTCACCATGAACACTCAAACTATACAATGGAATGCCAGGGGCCTTCTCAGGAACCTTGACGATGTCCAAGAACTTTTACAGGAACACTCACCAAAGTGCTGTGTGTACAAGAAACACACCTAACCCCGCAGGGGCGTCTGCGTAAGCAGGCGTTTGGTGTGTAGCGACACCACGGACCCGAGCTAACGGGGTGGTTTCGACTCCCTTCCACGCCTACCCGTGCGGGGCTTTGCCGTGTCCGGGAAAAAGGGGATCCTGGGGGTTGAGCTGAGGCCGGGTGATTGGGCCTTTAAGGCCCCCCGGCAGAGGCAACACACCTCTTTGGCCCCGGCTTCACGTAGATGGAACCCCTGGGCTGACCCACCCATGGGAAATCGGCAGTCGCTTTTTCCTATCTCTCTCCCCCTAACCTTCGTCTTTATTTCTCATTTTCTATCTGTCCTGTCATCTTGTCTCTTCAGTTTACTTCCGAATTTCCTGGCAGCGAGGGTTAACCTGGTGTACCTATCCAACCTAGGATGATTAAAATAGGTTATAGCGGTGATGTATGGCTGGCGTCTTCAAGTGTTTCCTTTCAACCTTGTAGCGTCCCATGTTGGGCTCGGTGGTGGGCGGCCACCATCGCCGCCGAACTTTATAGTATTTTATGGCAAAAGCTTTTCCCCCCCCACTTCCTGATCGCTCCCTGAAAAGGTGGCGCACCGAAGACACTTTTATGCCTAACACACCAAAGCCGACATTCCCAATGTACCATGTTATCCACAGTCAAAACTAAAAGAAGACAGTCCGAGCCATTTCATCTTTCCTCGTTTTCAAAACTCTCACAGAAGCAATAGGCCCAGGTTATAAAGTGACAAAGATGGGAAGTGGCAATCTTCTTCTGGAGGTTCGTGACAAAGCTCAGTAAGAGAAGCTGTCTAAGCTTGTAGCGTTTGGGGAAACCCCTGTTTCGGTGGGCCCACACAGGTCCATGAACACTGTCCGTGGCGTTATTTCTAATGATGATTACTGAGCTTTCTGAAAGTGAGCTGCCCAAAAATTGGCAGGACCAAAACGTGGTAAAAGTGCAAAGAATAACAATAAGGCAAAACAACAAACTGACCCCTACAAAACACGTAATAATTACCTTCGGAACAAGTGACCAACCAGAATCAATCAAAACCGGCTATTGTAAGCTCCGTGTAAGACCATACATTCCCAACCCTCGTCGATGTTTCAAGTGTCAACGTTTCAGTCATGGATCACAGAGTTGCAGAGGGCGCACCACTTGTGCAAAGTGTGCATCCTTGCAACAGATATTCGTTGCACCTCAGAAACAACTCGTTGTTCGATCTGGGAAGGAGATCACACTGCCTACTCGCGATCTCGCTCCGCATGAAAAAAAGAGAAACAAATAGCAGAACTTAAGGTCAAATTCAATCTCTTATTCCAAGAAGCACGCCAAGATTTTGCACTAAACAACCCCTCTCATCCCTCCTTCGCAGATGTGACGCGCCGGGGCACCGCGCCACATGTCTCTGCATTCGCGAATGTCACAGTGTGTGGCCGCGGTCATGCCACCAGCGGCCCCGGCTGGAGCAGCCTGTACTGCTCCGCTACTTGACAAACAGGGCCGGCAGACCCCCGTTTCTGCTGAACCTCGGACCACTGCAAGCGCAGCTAGGTCCGAAAGTTCTATGACCATGCCTGTCGAGCAGGCACCATCCACCACCTCACAAGAGGTGATGGATACAAGTCCCACTCCTCTGGCGCCTCAGACGCCGAAGGATAGGCGCAACTACTTAGAGCACGCCAAAAAAGAAAAACGTCGAATCATGGGGCCCCCAAAAGGCCATGTAACCTTACGCAACACTTTTGTACCCACATAACCACTCAACATGAAAATGACATACTACAGTTGAACTTTCAGAGGACTGCTGAGAAACCTCGACGATATCCAGGAAATTTTACACAAACACACACACCTAAGGTGCTGTGCGTACAAGAGACACACATGAAACCTAAACACAACTTTTTACGTCATTACGTTACTTTTCGGAAGGACCGAAATGATGCCATTGTGCCATCTGGTGGTGTTACCATTATAGTCAATCAAGGGATTGCATGCACACACCTACAACTGTGAACATCCCTTGAGGCGTTGGCTGTTCGAGCAGTTCTTTTGAATGAGCTCGTCACCATCTGCTCTCTCTACATACCTCCACAACACCATCTTGAAAAACATGAATTCGAGTCCATCATAGACGAAGTTCCAGAACATTATATTCTCCTTGGAAATTTCAATGCACATAGCAAACACAGGACGCCTGATTGAACCGTTCCTTTTTTCTTCCGGTGCGTGCCTGCTGAATCGAAAAGAGCCAACATATTACAACATCGCTAACAATACGTACTCAACAATAGACCTCAGCATAACATCCCCATCACTCCTGCCTCTACTTAAATGGCAAGTCATTAATAATAAATATGGTAGTGACCATTTTCCTATCGTTATCAGCATATCAATAACAAATACATGTCCAGCACAAGTTCCTAAATGGCTCACCGACAAAGCCGATTGGGAAAAGTTTCAAATAATGACTCCATTACCTTGGACGGACATGGCGGCGTTGAGCATAAAGGATGTTGTGTGCTATTTTACAGCTTTCTTGGTTGATGCAGCAACGAAATGTTCTCCCTAAACATGTGGACCGTCAAGCAAACGACGAGTCTCAAGGTGGAATAATGAGTGCCGTCATGCTCGAAAAAAACAACATAAGGCATGGAAGTTGCTTAGAGACTCACCCACAGCCAAGAATCTTGTAAACTTTAAAGAATGTTAAGTCGCAAGCAAGGAGGACGCGCCGACAGGCGAGAAGGGAAAGTTTGCACAAATTTTTATCAGGTAATAATTCATACACAGATGAGTCGAGAGTCTGGAACATGGTTGGTAAGGTGGCAGGATGAAAAGCACATTCACTTCCTATAGTGAACACACAAGGGGAGAGTTTGGAAGACCAAGCAAACACTCTTGGAGCGCGCTTCGAACAGGTCTCCAGCTCATCACACTATAGTGAAGCGTTCCAAAGATACAAAACCACAATAAAAAAACAGAGATTAGAGCGCAAACCGACAACACATCAGGCATACAATGAACATTTCTGTTTGGCAGAACTACAAATCAAAGTTTCGAACATGGTTGGTAGGATAGCAGGAAGACAAGTACACACACTCCACTCGTAAACACACAGGGTGACACCTTGAAAGATCAGGCGAACTTCCTCAGTGCACACTTCGAGCGGGCGTCCAGGTCGTCGCACTATACTGACGCTTTCCAAAAATACAGAACAAAAATAGAAAAGCAAAAACTCGAACACAAATGTTTAAGATATGAGGCGTACAACCAAGCTTTAAGCTTACCTGAGCTCCAAACATCACTGAACTCCTGCAGTGACTCCGCTCCAGGTTCTGGCCGCGTGGTGTACGAAATGTTAAAGATCCTACCAACTGAAACACAAAAAACCTTACATTGCTTGTACAATTTTATCTGGTTCTCTGGCACTATCCCTACTTCCTGGAAAGAAGCTATTGTTATTCCCATTTTGAAACAGGGCAAGGAACCTTCTTCAGTTTCGAGTTATAGGCCAATTGCGTTTACAAGCTGCCTGTGCAAACTTTTCGAAAATATGATCAACTGCCAACTTGTACATTTCCTTGAAACAAACAATTTGCTCGACCATTTCAGTGCGGGTTTCGAGAAGCTAGATCCACCACCGACCACTTTGTTCATATCGAGGCACAGATCAGAAGCGCTTTCCTTCATAAGCAATACTTTCTTTCTGTGTTCCTCGATATCGAAAAAGCTTACAATACAACATGGCGCTTTGGAATATTAGGAGACCTGTCCCATCTTGGCGTGTGCGAAAGAATGTTTAACATAATCGAGAGACTTGTCAAAACGGACATACCGAGTTCGAGTAGTCTTTCCCACACATTTGTCCAAGAAACAGGCGTGCCGCAGGGTGGTGTACTTAGTTACACACTTTTTCTCATCAAAACGAATTCTTGGCGCTTGTCCATCCCTCGCAATATGTTTTATTGTACATATGTTGATGACGTCCAGCTTGGCTTTAGATCTTGCAATCTGGCCTTGTGTGAGCGACAAGTTTAGCTTGGTGTGAACAAAGTCTCCATTTGGGCTGAAGAAAACGGGTTCCAGTTGAATGCACAGAAAAGCATGCGTGTCTTGTTTTCCAGGAAGAGAGGCCTTAATTCCGAACCATGAAAATGCTGTCCTCTTTTGGTTTTCCATTTGACATTGTAATGTTGAGTGAAACATGGTATCACAACGACGAAGTAATGCAGGTGTCTGGTTATGTTACGCATTATCTGAATCGACACGATAAAAAAGGAGGCGGCGTTCTACTGCTAACTAAGAGTACCCTGCATTGTGAAGTGTTGAAAGATTTTACTCGCACTACTACTGACTTTGAAATCTTGACTGTTCAGCATGGTCGTAGCATTTTTTCCGTAGTATATCGCCCACCTGTAGGAAATGTGGTAAACTTTCTCGAATACATTGACAATCTACTGTCCTGGGTTAATGATAACGATTACAGACTAGTTCTGGGTGGTGATATTAATATTAACATGTTTCATGACAGCCCGCTTCGCAGACGCACAGTACGGGTGCTTGAATCAAATGCATGCACTAATACAATTTCCACACCTACTCGTATCCAAGGTAACTGCGAAAGTTTACTCGACACTTTCGTCACAAATATTGATGCACAAAACGTTGAATCGGGTGTCATCACGGCTCAGGTCAGCGACCACTTGCCCATATTTCTCATTGTGAATTCATCTATGTTGCCCTTGCATCCTTCCGCAGATCAGCACTACACATTTCAAGATATTAAATTAACCCATTCACTCTTGATAACTTCCGCGACGAAATCTCGCGCATAAGCTGGCAAGACGTGTACGACGAAAGCGACTGCGACAAAGCGTACGAGTTGTTTTTATCCGCATTTAAGAACGCTTACGCAAAATCATTCAAGCGTAAAACAAAAAAAGCCAGAAAAGCAAGAAAGCCATGGATTAATGACAGTGCGTTGAAATTGATAAAGCAAAAAGATGCTCTTTTTAAACAGTTCTTAAGGACAAGAGACGCAGTAGTTTTAGCCGCGTTTAAAAAAACTCCGGATTAAAGTTAATGGGTTCCTAAGGGCAGCAAAAACACAGTACTTCGAGAAATTGTTCCCTGCCGAAACGGTAATGCGAACCGATGTCGCATGGAGAAAGCTAAATAGTTTACTGCATGGAAACCAACAGGCAGATAATCTAGAGGAATTAACAGCAAACAGTGAGCTCATTTCAGGCACGGCCTTAGCTGACGCTTTTAACAACTATTTTGTGTCACTTGTAAATAGCTCCTATGATCCCCAATGCATAAAATATTTAAAACCCAAAATCGTTCGCAGTGCATTCCTAAACCCGACAGACACTCAAGAGATACAAAGCATGTTTCGCAGTATTCGGAATAGTAAAAGCTGCGATATCGATGACCTGAAGATTCGCCCAGCAAAGCATGTACTAGATCTAATCGGTCCTGTCTTGGAGCACGTGTACAATCTTTCGCTGGCGAACGGCACATTTCCAAGACGCATGCAAATCGCGAAGGTAACAGCACTTTTCAAATCTGGCGACAAAAACAAGTTCTCGAACTATAGACCAATATAAATTCTGCCTATTTTTTCTAAATGTCTCGAGAAGCTGATAAATGTAAGAATAACCTCATTCTGTAACAAGCACAATCTTCTTACAGATTTTCAATTTGGATTTAGAAAAGGTAGCTCAACTGAATTAGCATTATTGACCCAAAAAGAAATAATTCTGCAGGGCTTTGAGGAAAATTTGGTTACCCTTGGCATATTCATTGATTTTTCAAAGGCCTTCGATACCATCAATCACAACACTTTACTAACAAAACTTGATATTTACGGCTTTAGAGGAATATTTCTGAAATTAATTAGAAGTTATCTGCAGTATAGGTATCAAACTGTTGTTATAGGCAATCACTATTCAAGAAATTTACCGATACGTGCTGGGGTCCCGCAAGGGAGCATACTTGGACCACTATTGTTTAACATTTATATAAATGATTTAACGAATATTAAGACTACGGCGCGATTTGTTATCTATGCGGACGACACTAGTTTATTTATCACTTCTAGAAACGTTGTTGAACTCATCAGCACTGCTAATGATACTCTAGAACAAATAAACAAATGGAGTTTATCAAACTCGCTAACTATTAATGTTGCCAAAACAAAAGGCGTGCTTTTTCAACCAAAGAATAAAAAACAAGTAGTCCATGGATGTCTCCAGATAGGAACTTCCGGGATAGAAGTAGTACCTTCAGTCAAAAGTTTAGGCGTCATTTTTCAGGAAAACATGTTATGGAATGAACATGTCAACACTATTGCCAATAAGCTTGCTCGAGTCACAGGTATACTAGTAAGATTACGCCTCTTGCTGCCATTGAAAGTGAAGCTCTTACTTTATAATTCTCTTTTTCTACCACATATCAATTATTGTCATCTCGTATGGGGCAACACAACCAGCTCAAACATCAACATTTTATTCCTTTTGCAAAAGAAAGCCGTTCGAACGATTTTAAATGCTCCATTCGATGCACACACGGACCCTATTTTTGACCAGTTAAATATCATACCATTAAAGGCAGTGTACAACACAATTTTGCAAAAACGGTTTTTAAAAGAAAGAAAGAATAGCATGGGTTTTCTAGAGCAATTGTCAAGGCTCACATTAAATTCAAGCACGTTCAGTACACGTCACAAAGAAACCTGGCATGTTCCACATTGTAGAACAAATTATGGAAAACAAATGCTACGTCATGCCTTACCATCTTTGCTAAACTCTCTTCATTAACTGCCATATTTCCCCTCCCGAAGGATCTTTTTGTGCCGATCATACATCTCATTCGCTATTGTGTTTTAAATGAACATGCATTTTATGTTAAAAGTACAAGGCGAAGCGTTTTTGAACTTTTGTATATTCATTAGTGAATACTTCTTATGCTCGTATGTTTACTATGTATTTTTGTGTATTTTTGTGTTGAAGGTGTATAGCGATGCGTTTCAAACTTTGTATATAAATTTGTTCATTGTTTTCGGATGCAAGTGTTTTAAATTATCTCTATTTCTTACTGTGCGTGTGTGTACATGAATCTGTTCTTGCATTGCATTTTTGATCTTGCCCGCCAACTGTTTGTTGCGAAAGAAAAGGGGCACAGACCTCGTCAAGCCGTAATGTGGCTTTTTGTCTGTGTCCCTGTTATCTGTACAATGTATAGATGCGAAATAAAGTTCAAATATTCCACTGCATACCACTCCATCCTGCAATGTTCGTCAGTAGGAAACCACTTTTTAGTCATAAATCATCGTTAGCGTTTTAAAAGAAATTCTTACTTTTCATATCATATACCCAGGCATTCCGTAGCACGACCTCTCCAGAGAGGTCTCAGCTGCGGTGGCTACACTCAACAAAGCACATGCCTCACGTCCCTTGGACGCAAGGGTGTGAACGAGTGAGGCACTTGTGCTAATGCCATACATCTCCACCATCGTTTTTATTACAACAAAGTTTTGTCATCCATTACCACCACACACGTTTCATGGCATGGTCATGATTTTATTACTTTTATGTTTTTACCCGCCTTTGCGCAAGGAATTTTACGGCCCTTATACAGCCGCTTATCACAATCCATATCTCATTGTCCATATCTCTAGTAAGATGAACTTGCGCTCTTTGGCCATGAAATGGCCCTTGTGCCACAAAAGATCAAACATCATCATAATTGAACCACCGGGTGCGCTCTCGAATGATCTCGCAAAGTAACTGTGGGATGCACGTGTTTATAACCACAGCGACCCGACACTTTCATCTTTGCCCGCTGAGTTTCCCCTAATGTCGCCCGCCAGAGACCCACTGGTTCCCAATGGTCCCTTCACGTTGACATTCTGGACTTCCTACACAGACACCTTATGGATTGTTATTTATGTAGATAGTATCTGTAGTGTCATCATCACATCATCTTTTCTTGATCACCGCGCCATGCCATTCACGCAGCTGATCCTAGCTCGAGGACAGAATGAGCTAATGCACCTGGCGTGTCGGACGCTGGCAGCGGCCGCGGCTCCGCTTCAAGCCTGAAATGAAGTGGTGAAATTGGCACGGCCCCATCGGTCGCCTTTGACGTCATCTCACATCTTTGCTCTCGCTCGCTAAATACCTGTTGTTCTCTTTCCTTTTCACATACCTTCAAATCGCGCAAAGCGCTAGGGAAGGGAACCCTGTGGAGCCATCATCATAATCTTCTTGACCAGCGCGCCTCTCGCGCAGCTGAGGCTAGCTCGAGCTGCGCGAGAAGAGAACGAATACACGCACCTGGCATGCCGGATGCTGGCAGCCGCCGCGGCTCCGCTTCAAGCCTGGAATGAAGTGGCAAGATCGGCACGGACCCCGTCGGCCACCTTCGACGTCGTCTCACGTCTCTCTACTCCCGCTCGCTACACCCTCAAACCCCATGAAAATGCCTTCTTGCAGTCTCTTGATATCTTTAAGGTTCTTTTTTTGTGTGTAGGGGGGGGGGGGGAGGTGTTGCGCATCGCCCCGTAGGGACTTCAGGGCCGCGTCAAGGTCACCTAAACGCGACGAAGGAACCTTGTGCCAGTCAGCCTTCTTACCCGAGTCTTGGAACGTGGTCACGTGCACATCAGATCGAGCTTAGTTTTGAGACTTGGGCAAGATCGACTGACCGACGTCGGGTTCTACCCTGCACGTTTAAGGTGACACTGACGCCACCCTTCTCAAGTCTTTACGAGGCAATGCGCACCTCCCCTCCATCCAGTGTGAAGACCAGCATGACGGATGGGAATCTGTCATGTATTCAGCCCCCAATAAGTTGGGCAGGATTTTCAAGCCCATCAACGGAGAACAAGGGAAGGCTGCATCATGCCAAAAAGCATGCATGACTGTAAAATGCGCTGCGAGAGTGGTGTTTGAGGTTCCCCTGAACTGTGGTCAAACATTAGCCGAATGGGGAGGTGCTTCAACACGCGACTCAGAGAACACTTCAATAATTAACAAGCAGGGAAGCAACATGGTCGTACATTGTGGAAAGTGTGAATGCTCTCCGGACCTTTCTTCGTGCAAGGTGCTTGCTAGTTAAGCCAAGAATGCACACGGCTTATTGACTCTCGCGCGATATCAGTAAAGCAGACGTGCGCGTCAGCACAGCCGTTATTTACGAGCACGAAAGAACCCAGTTTCTTAGACAAAGCTCCTTGAGTTCACATGTACCTGGTTGCCTTTATTTCAACGAATTGACCGTAGGGAGGAGTATGGTTTATCTGCTTTAAAACTTGTCGTTTACATTTTTCATGACGATGCGATCTGTGCACATGCTAGGCTTCCTTACCTATATATTGCCTTGCCATAATAAAAATTGCTAGCAGCGCATCGTGTGCCGTTCTTTCCTGTCCCCATCTTTCGAGCTTTCATTTTTCCTTTCATTTGCCGTCAGAGTTCTCTCTCTTGAAAATTCATTCCTACTACTTTCCAGAAAGAACCGGTGTGTAACATATCCCAGCTGAAATGAGGCTGCCTCAGTAGACCACTTCATGTCGAACTTGGCAGTGGCATAACCTTCTGCGTCACTTTGGGGCCCAAGCTTTCAAAAGCCCCGATTCGGAAACTGCCTAATGACATTGTGTGCAGGTTGTTCAAGATTTTTTCAATACTTGCTTAAAACTGATGAACATATCTGCTTGTCATCACATCTTTATTCTGCAGAAACAGGGAAAACAATCCATCACGTGCCAGCGCAATGATTTGAGACAAGCACGGCACCCATACAAGGTTATGACAAGTGCATTTCAATACACAACCTAGTGTGGACATGAATGCATTTTTTCTTGCTTTGAGCAATGCTTCCGCTAAATTTTTACGTGAGGTGGCAGCAACGTAAAAACAATGCAAGACACGATATTTACTTTATTTACAAATGTTTCCTACAGATATAAAACTGTAGGGATAATTGCTGTGCAAGAATGATGCACCACTTGTGTATATATTTTTGCAACAAAAAGCTCCAGCAGCATGGCACCAGCCAGAACCTACTCTATAAAAGCACATTGGCACACACACACACACTGAACACATTAAAAAATAGAGCCTCTTGTGGAATGCATGCACAGAGTTCAATGGACAGATGGGGCAGTGAGGCAAAGTTTTTTTGGAATCTCTCGTTCAAGATATGTTTCGATGAAAAAATAAAATCACTTTGCTTTTTCACCTCGATGCAGTTGTAGTCCGACAAGCTCAGGAGAATAAAGGCAGATTGTAAATGTAATTTTGAGCTGCCATAAAGACAAAGATGGATAGACATGACACAATCAGGCTGAGATTTAAATTAAAAATCACAGAGTAGATTATACCAGCAGGATGAAGTGCACACCAAAGTGTGTACGGATGCCCTCAGAACATGTCACGTGCCACACTACTTGGGCATTTCTGTGTCAAGTAAAACACCACATTGGAATGTAATCTGCAGTAGAGAAGACTGTTGGGCTAGTTGGCCCTGCATTTAAAAAAAAGTAAAATTAGCACAATTGGATGCAAACACAAACATGTGAAAAACTAGGACAGGTGCTGCAGAGAAATCTTTATCGTGAAAAACTTGCAGACAGACTTTCTGTCGTGCACATGCCATGGCCCATCATGAAAACGTCTCAGAAAATATCATGATGGAAGCACAGATTTTATGCAGAGACCTCAGTCTGCATAAAATCGTATTCCGCAGAATGCAGGCCTATAGAAAGTGGCTGACAGATTGTCATTCTTTTTTAAATCGTTGTTTCCAAGATGTGTCATGCCGCACGCACGACGGAGTGAATATAATTCGCTGGCATTTTTCACAATTAACAGTTGTCAGTAGTGCCTGACCTGGCCTGTCTAATCTTCGTCTCGGTCTTCATTCGTCGCAATTTCATTTTATTAAGAAAGGAATGTAATGTGCTATGTCCCGAAGTACAAGACTTGTTACTAGGGTGCAGAAATAGCAAACAAACTATACCTACAAAAATAAGTTCTAGTTGGAATACAAGAATGGTAGCTAAGGTGTTGAAGGACACAATCTTAATAGTACGTCTCAGGGCATATACCAATGTAATGTTACACAGGAATTCTATCTTCATCACATCTGCCCATAACTGTTTCGATAGACTGAGTCCAGACAAAGAAATTGCGTACAGCAGGCCATCGCAGCTGCATATTGATGAATGTATCTAACATTCGGGATGCTTCTCGGATGAGAGACCACTTGGGCCAACTACTCTCACGCCTTCAACTTTTTTTTTGTTTTTTTTTATAGCTAACTGCAGTGTTTGTCATCATGACTCTTGTGCATGCCTGTTTAGGCAAAGCCCGAACAATGGACAAGTTTATTGCTACACCATAGCAACTTTTTGTGAACACTATGCACAGTGTAGATTCTTTCGGAGCACTAAGCATAACATTGCCTTAGTAAGCTTGGCTTATGTGTCAGCACAACCACGTAAAAATAGCTCATTTCGGAAACAATGAACCTTCAAAGATAACAATTCAATGTACAATGTGGCGCAGAGCTTCCAACTTTCGCCAACAATTCCTTATAAAAGTAAGCACAGTGGTGTGTTGGTGCTTGTAAGAGATGCACAGATGAAAAAATTGAACTGTGAAAAAAATACGATTAGCTCCCTTCACATACACAATGCATGATATGTCAATGAGATAAAAACAGAATAAAACAATGTTACATCATGTAAAGTATCTGACCCACAAAAATATATTTTTTTACATATAATTTCATCTTCATAAAGTCCTATCCTAAAGCAAGATGAACATCTTTATATCACTTTTTTTTTAGCATTGTGATCCCTCCTTTTGGAATGATGCAAGTCTCAAGTCATAAAATGATGATCAGAGCTTTCTAATTTTGAAATATGTCACATTAATAATTACTGCATTCCTTACACTGGTTAAGGTGACACAGAGAACTCATACACCATGTATGTACTAGTGTTAAAAACCTTCTGCAAGGTTTTCCAGCTCTCAAACATCGCCTTTCTTTACTGTATTCCTATAATTTGGAAATTTGGGGCTTCAAGAGCAAGAAGCTATGCCCCCATTCAGAGCCTACTTGATCAGGATTCACCTAGTTTGCTGAGCTATTAAAATGCTGTAAAAATCTATACAAGTAACAATAATAAATATGCACTCAAAATTTTCTCGTTTCTTTATCATGCCCGAACCAAGATATAGGATCCAAAAATGAATTCTAGAAATTCACTCGAGTGCAAGTTTACATTGAAGCAAGTCCTTTATGGTTTTCACAACCTTAACAGCTTCACTCAATATTTCAAGCTATTTGAGAGGTTTTAAGATTTCATAATACTAAGCATTGTACATTGCTATGAATCCTTTGAGCATTCCTGAGCTGTTACAATGATTACAGACAGAAAACTTTATTTCCGAGCTAAACAGATGGCTCGATTTCCCAATACATAGTTAAGCATCACTACAACTTAAGCCATCTTAAGCTAGGCCTCTATAGTCTTTTGGAAAATTGTGATACCTACACTGATCCCCTCGTAAGGCTTAATTTGATCATTGTCAGCAGCTGTAAGTAGGCTAAGATGAACCTATGCTGCTAAATGATTTCATCTACCCATGCAGCCGCTGTGTTATATCATTGAAAAGAAGCAGAGTAGGGAACCCTGCACTGAAATGAAGAATCAAGGAATTCAGTTTCGGAATCACCAGTCCGTTTCAGCAGCAGATACAAGACACAGATGCCATGAAGCTGACCAGCCAAGTGTCCTTGTTGACTGACACAACGGAGGTCGGCAGAAGGTTGCTGCCAGACGCTGTTCCCTTCGACTCACACAAATGTATGTGAGCAAAATCACAAGATGCCCCGATGCTTTCAGGCACGAGTCTGGGGCGGCACGCCCATGGTGTGTGTTGGATTCATGCCAAAGGCTTGTTGCTGGTGCTCTTGTTCATTCAGTTTGCGTGCCATGCGTCGACTGTCCACAGCGAACAGCACAGCTGCAACATAGGTGCAGAAGGCCCCTATCACACCCAAGGCGAAGGACCAGGACAAAAAGTTGTGGTCAGGGTCCGGCATCCAATCACGGCCGTCACCTCGGGCGCCAAATGTTATGACTGCGATTGTGTTGCACACCGCTGCAATACAGGAAAGTCATGAAATTAGTGATCAGCATTCAGGTGGAGAAGAGCTGCAGCGTGCGGCTCTCCTAAACAGATCTTCCAGCACACTAAAGTGAAGAATGACTTTGTTCTATGTGTTCGAAACAAACACATGATATTAACAATAATAGAACACAAAACAGATGCTACAATCACGTCCTGGCAAGTAGCTTGCATATTGGACATTGAGAGTTGACAGTATACGAGAAGACTCATGCTGCGCCTTTTCTGTCTAGCAGCGTCAGTGGTGTTCGGCTGAAACGACCTTGGCACAGCTTCTGGAGCAGTTAATGCCCTAATTCATAACAGCAAACCAGCCTTTCGAAGCAAATATCAACAAACTTTTGCCATCGCCCTCATGCCCTGTGCATATGTGTGTGCATATTATATATATATATATATATATATATATATATATATATATATATATATATATATATATATATATACACCGAAGAAGTTTTTCCAATGGGCCAAACGTACCTGGGAAAAGAAGAAACACAACTTAGCGGTTGTTTTAATTTTATTACCAACGATTTCGACCGGTGGTCCGGTCGAAACCATTGGTAATAAAATTAAAATTGCCGCTAAGTTGTGTTTTTTTCTCTTTCTCTTTATATATATATATATATATATATATATATATATATATATATATATATATATATATATATAATGTGTGTGTGTGTGTGTGTGTGAGTGTGTGTGTGTGAGTGTGTGTGTGTGTGTGTGTGTGTGTGTGTGTGTGACGCATGAAGCGATGGTTGGTAGAGGTAGAAGAAAAAATGACAGTAGAATAAACATGGCGTATGAGCCAGGCCATGTCGCCCTTTCATCATAGCGTCACATATATATTATATGTATGTGTGTATATATATATATGTTGTCACGTTTCTTAAGGGGGGATGCGGCACTTCGGGACCGAAAATCAGCCAAAAAATCGAGTTTTCGCGGACCTTCTTTTCGCGTTCCCGACATCATTGCGCACCTATTTACAAAATTTCATAGCCGAATACCATCAACTTTTATCGTTATTCAACTTTAAAAAACCGAAAACGGGCGTCCTGCCCTTTAAATTGAGGGCGAATAGCGCAGGTTTCGGCTCTACGATACGCGGGAACTACGCGCTCGATCGGCGCCATTTTGGTCTTGTTTGAAAGAACGCGTTTTCAGCTGTTTTTTTTATTCAGTAAGCAACATTGAGCGTTTCCCCGGCTCGAAAAAAGGGGCCTCAAAGACGAAGAGCCGCGCTCACTGCCATTGGCTAAACGGCGCACGTGACTGAAATGGCGCTTTCCGGTTGGCTGGAAGCTCGCGGCTTGCGCCTGCATACGCGACCCGACGCCATTTTGAAAGGGTTACCGCTGTGACGCCTCGAAATCGGCAGAGCACTCTGAAGCTTCTGATCGTATCGCCATGCCTGGAAACGCAAAAAAGTATCGGACCGTGCACGCATTTGGTCGCAGGAAACGCAAAGGTCGTGGGAGAAAGTCTACGAAGTCATCAGAGCCCTTGGTTGACTCCGACGAACGATGTATCGACGCTCCGCGGCCGTTCAGCGATGGTGCGACCGAGCGCGTTGCCTCCGACGACGATGACGGTGAAGCGAACTCCGGACGACTACGAATCGACGCCAAGGTGGTGACAAACGCCGAAGTTGAAAATCATGCCCGAGAGAAAGCGACGCTCGACCGGCTTTCATCGGCGCCAGCAACTGCACGGAAAATTGACTTTTTCACCGCGAGTTGTAGCGAGGCAACCGCACAGGACTCGGACCACGCTGCTCCTTATCTGCTTATGCATCTAGATATCCTAAACGCGATAATGGGTGCCTTGTGTTGCAAAGCCTGCCACGGACCGGCTACGATCGTCAGAGGGGATCGGGACTACGGACTTGCCGTGAAAGTGCTAGTGCAGTGTGAAAGGTGCGGCGAGATCACGAATGAATGGACTTCGCCCCGCGCGAACGGCACGAAAACGTGCAATCTGTTTGAAGTAAATCTTCTCGCTTCGAGGGCGATGGTGGCTACCGGCAACGGCCAAACGAAAATGAACGATATTTTCGCAACAATGGGCATCTCACACCGCGGTATGCACCAAAAGACGTTTCAGCGGCATTTGAAGAACACGCTGGCACCCGCTGCAACGCGAGCGGCTGAGTCCGCTATGAGCGAATGTGCGGAAAAGGTTAGAACAATATATGATGACTTGTGCTTCGGCCACCGGGGCAATATTGCCGTTAGCTACGACGGCACGTGGAAGACGCGAGGCCATTCTTCCCACATCGGCGTGGGCACAGTTATCGAATTATTTAGTGGCTACGTGTTGGACTACGCCGTTCTTTCCAACTTTTGCCTAGGCTGCGAGGTGGGCCCAAAGCCTAGTAGTGAGGGCCATCAAGAATGGAAGGCTAACCACAAATACCAAAAAAATACGAACAGCAAAGCGGGGCAAATGGAAGTGGAGGCGGCTCTAATTCTATTTCAGAGGTCGCTTGAACGCCATGGCCTGCGCTACACAACTATGCTGTCTGATGGAGACTCTAGGACATTTTGCGCCATACAAGACGCCAAGGTGTATGGTTACATTGACGTGCAGAAGGAAGACTGTATTAATCATGTACAGAAACGGATGGGCACCGCATTGAGAAACCTGGTGCAGAAACAAAAGTGCGATGGAAAAAGAGGCCTTGGTGGGAAAGGCAGGCTCACAGGTGAGCTGATCACTAGGCTGAGCACATATGGCCGGGCTCTGAAATCGCATGAAGGTGACGTGGGCGAGATGCAAAAGGCTGTGATGGCCACATACCGCCACGTCACCTCCACTGATGAATGCTCGGACCACAGTCTGTGCCCAGCTGGTGAAACTTCATGGTGTCGGCACAATGCCGCAAAAGCAAAGGGTGAGCCCGACCCCAGGCATGCCTACAATCTACCGAAAGACGTGGCAGAGGCATTACTACCGGTTTATACCCGGCTTTCGGAAAGAGCCCTGCTTCAGAGGTGCGAACGCGGCAAAACGCAGAACTCCAACGAGAGCCTACATTCGGTAATCTGGAGTTTGGCCCCCAAAGAGCACCATGTGTCCCTGTTCGCTGTTGAAGCAGCTGTTGCAGAAGCAGTGCTGCGCTTCAACACGGGCAATTTGAATTCTGCAACGGCAATCTTAGGTGAAATGGACATGAATGCGACAAGTACTGGTGCCAGGAGAGCGAGAGAAAAAGACCACCGTCGCAGCATTGTCTCCAACAAGAAAAGAACAGCCTCATTGGAACTCCGGAAGCTAGTGAAGAGGAGGCATGAGTACAGAATGCATTCAGACTATGCTTCTGGTGCGTTTTGAGGTTGTCTTGTTGCATCTTCTGCAATAAAAATGTGTGCCCACGTTTTTTCTCGATTTTTCAAAACGACAATTTTCATGTGCTTCCCATTATGCCGGAGCAATATCTCTTGTTCTATCTGGGTTATCATTACGATTTCTTTTTTGTTTCGAAGATAAATGCAGGGGATGTGTCATAAAGTAAGTTTTATTGTAATAATTTTTGGAGAAAATTCTCTAAATGGATCTTTTGTTTCAAGTGTAGATGGGGAAATTTTTCATGTCATATTCAACATCCCACAACTTTGCTTCGAAATAGCCCAGAACAATGATTTATACTTTATTGCACACTGTGAACATACCGAATTGGTTCTATAGCTTGCACATCAATATCCAAGTTACAGTTAATTAGCTAATTAGGCCTTAATTGGAAAAGTCGCAGTTCATTATATCTTTAAAACTAACTGTCACAGCAAAAAAAGAATTAGATTTTTGAAATCAGCAGTAAAATCTACATAGGCTCTCCAAATTTGACTGAGGTACTCGCAAAAATAAAAGAGTTTTTGGAAGGTGTAGCATCCCCCCTTAAGACAAACTTGGTTTAATGGGTTCGTTGAGTCGATTAGCCAAGCAGCAGCTCAGACAGATCGTCTTTGTCTTCTTTCACTCCTGGATCTCACCCAAGCATATCATGTGGCAATAGTTCCCCCTTTGAAAGCATCGACTCGATGCTCGTAAAGAAAAAAAAAATGAAGGCATGCACACGCAGATACAGAGAACCAAAAGAGGGAGAGTGCCAGTACTCGCAGCGCAAATGAGGAAATTTCGCCAACGCTTGCGCCAAGCACAAAGAGAAAAGCATAAAAACACAGGAGAACACGAACAGCAGCAGCAGCGCAATGTCACGGCATGTCGCAACACGTGAACCACAAGGGCTACTGTGTGAAGCAATGTCACGGCATGTCGCAGCACGTGAACCACAAGGGCTACTGTGTGAAGTAGGGCTTCAGCACAACAACATGCACGGTTTCGGGTCGAATCTGTCGACGAAAAGACGCTGTGCCGTCCGGAAATACCTCGTAGGTAAGATTTGTGACACGTCTAAGAACCTTGTACGGCCCAAAATAACGGCTTAGGAGTTTTTTGGATAAGCCTGGTCGCCGGACAGGGGTCCACGCCCACACTTGGACCCCAGGTTGGTAGGTGACGTTTCGAAGGCGAAGGTTGTAACGTCGTGCGTCTTCATCTTGTTGGTGACTGGTGTTTATGCAAGCTAGCTGATGAGCTTCTTCGGCGCATTGAGTATATTGCTCAGCGTCTGGAGCGATTTCATAGCTTTGGTCACACGGAAGCATAGCATCGAGCATGGTTCGCACGTTGCGTCCATAAACGAGTCGGAAAGGCAGAAAACGTGTTGTTTCTTGCGTTGCCGTATTTTATGCAAGCGTGATGTATGGAAGAATTTCGTCCCAGGTTTTGTGTTGTACGTCAAGGTACATTGACAGCATGTCCGCTATGGTCTTGTTAAGCCTCTCTGTCAGTCCATTCGATTGCGGGTGATAAAGCCGTCGTTTTTCGATGACTTGTGCAGCTCAATTTAAAAATGTCCTCCATCATTCGTGCTGTAAATGACGTCCCTCTGTCCATAATCACGCATGATGGGGCACCATACCGTAGGACGATTTGGTGCACGAAGAACTGCGCGACTTCAGAGGATGTGCCACGGGGTTTGCTTTTGTTTCAGCATAACAAGATAATCTGCCGCAACTATAATCCATTTGTTCCCAGAGGATGACAAAGGAAAGGGTCCGAGAAGGTCCATTCCCAGGAGGTCAAACGGTGTCTGTGGTGGTGCGATCGACTGGAGCAGGCCCGCGGGTCTCACAGGCGGAGTCTTGCGACGCTGGCACTCACGGCAGCCTTTCACGTATTGATGTACACTAGTTGATAGTCGCGGCCAGTAATACTGTGGGCGTACTCTGGCAAGAGTTCGCGAATAGCCCAAAAGTCCTGACGTGGGCTCGTCATGGCACGCAAGGAGGATCTCGTCCCGCATTTCAGTAGGAACAACGAGTAGGAAGGCTTTGTCGCCACCACGGGCATTTTTCTTGTAAAGAATGCCTTTTCTTAGACAAAAAGAGGACAGTTCGCGAGCAAGGTGTCGAGGGACCTGAGAGTTCCGGCTTTCCAGGGAATCAATAGCTGGGCGTAATTCGTCGTCTGCCTGCTGTTTTGACATAAATTAGGAATCGCTGACTGCTCCGAGACGGGCATCTTCATCCTCGAAGCCCCTAACAGCGTGCCCCACAGGCGCTCGAGAAAGCGCGTCGGCATCTTCGTGTTTGCGCCTTGACCTGTACACAATCATAATATCGAACTCCTGCAAACGCAAACTCCACCGAGCGAGACGGCCGGATGGATCTCTGAGATTTGTCAGCCAGCAGAGCGAGTGGTGATCAGTCACCACTTTGAAGGGACGACCGTAGAGGTAAAGCCGAAATTTGGTCATCGCCCACACGACTGCGAGGCATTCTTTTTCCGATGTAGAATAGTTGGTCTCGGCTCGAGAAAGAGTACGACTGGCATAAGCTATTACATGTTCAACGCCACCGTGTCGTTGTACAAGGACAGCGCCAAGTCCCACGTTGCTGGCATCCGTATGAATTTCTGTAGCAGCGTCCTCATCAAAATTGGCAAGAACAGGGGCTGTTTGCATTCTCTGCCATAGCTCTGTGAACGCTGCATCTTGTTCTGCGCTCCAAGTAAAAGGCACGTCATCTCGGGTGAGTCGCGTAAGAGGTTTAGCTATCTTCGAGAAGTTGGCAATAAATCGGCGATAATACGCGCACAAGCAGAGAAAGGGGCGTACTGCTCTTTTATCTGATGGAACAGGAAAGGCGGTGACAGCAGCAGTTTTGTCTAGATCAGGTCGCACTCCATCCGCACTAATGACATGTCCCAGAAATTTCAGCTCTTCATAGCGGAAATGGCATTTTTGAGGTTTCAGCGCGAGTTTAGCTGTGCGAATGGCGTCTAGAACCTTTCTCAGACGCTTCAGATGTTCTTCGAAGCTCTCGGAAAAGATGACCACATCATCGAGGTAGACAAGGCAGTTTTGCCACTTCGCGCCAACGAGAACTGTGTCCATCATCCTCTGAAAAGTGGCCGGGGCAGAACAGACGCCAAAGGAAAGAACACGGAATCCGTAAAGTCTGTCTGGAGTCACAAACACGGTTTTTTCTCGGTCTCGTTCATCCACTTTCCTTTTCAATTTGCCAATAGCCACTCTTTAGATCGATGGACGAAAAATACTTCACGCGTCATAATCTGTCGAGAGAGTCGTCGACCCGTGGAACGTCTTTTTTTCGTGACGCTATTAAGCTTCCTGTAGTCAACACAAAATCACAGCGTTCCGTCTTTTTTCTTCACTAGAACGACTGGCGAGGACCAATGGCTGCTGGATGGTTGAATAATCCCGTCATCGAGCATATCTTTTACTTGTGTCTGGATAGCCGCACGTTCTTTGGAAGAAACGCGATAAGGCTGCTGCCGGATCGGGCGGACGTCATCGTCGGTAATAATTCGATGCTTGGCGAGGTGTGTTTGACGGACTTTGGAAAAAGAGGCGAAGCAAGACCGAAACTCCCTTAAAAGGTCATGAAGTTTAGCATTTCTCTTGTCTGACAGCGTCGAATTAAAGTCGATGTGGTCTAGAAATTCTTCATCTTCATGCGTTTCCTTGGACGCGAAGCACTCCGTGACGTCGGCAACAGGGTCTCCATAGGCTACGGTCGTTCTGCGGAAAAGATGCCGGTGCTCGTAGTTGAAGTTCATAACCAGTATTTGCGACTGTTCGTTACGGACACGCACAACACTTCGGGCGGTACATACACCTTGGAGTAGCAAAAGTGATAGGTTGCTTTCTTTAAGCCACCACGTCACCGTCCCAGAGGTCTTCACAAATGACTTCGATGGGAACAGTCGCTCGAGGCGGCAGCGTCACACTGTTGTCAGGAACACGCAGCGCTGGTCTACGGCAGTTTTCAGCGTCTCGATCTGTTGCGCCTTGAGTCGAGAAGGTCACAATGCGCTCACGAAGATTTATGATGGCGCCCTATTCCTGAAGGAAGTCCATGCCGATAATCAGCTGACGGGAACAGTCGCGCAGAATGAGACAGCTGAGCACAAACGTTGACGCACGAATTTTCACTCTTGCCGTACAGCGACCCAGTGGTGTAACAACGTGTCCTCCAGCAGTTCGAATTCGCGTTTCATTCCACGGCGTAATCACTTTCCTGGGATTTTTTGCTAGCCTCCCGCTGATAATCGAATAGACTGCACCAGTGTCTATCAATGCATTGACCTGAAAACCGTCAATCAGCACAGGTATGTCAAGTGACACGCGGTCACTGGGTTCAGATGTGGATTTCGACGTTTCTTCGGTACTGCGATTATTCTCTGATTGAATGTCTTCCGTGTTGCGTGCAAGCGTCGATAGGAGGTCTTCCGCACTTTGAGTCCCAGCGACCTTGCCCCCGAAGGCCACTGCCTTCAGTTTTCCCGACGAGGGCTTGGAGAGCATTCCCGTGCCGTCACCTCGAAACGTGACCCAGTGGCTGCGGGTCTCCTCGGAGATGGTGACCGCGATTGCCGTCGTGTAAAGGGTGCACGCTGTTGCGCGAGATACTTTTCGATATCCCTCGGCCTTTGACCCATTTGGGGACGAGGTAAATTGACGGAAAATCCACGCAGGCCAAGTTGCCGGTATGGGCATTCACGGTAAATGTGACCAGCCTCACCGCAATGATAGCAGAGGGGTCGTCTGTCCGGCGTACGCCAGAGATCAGACTTGCGCGTCGGTGCACGGCGACCATCGATGTCTAAACCAGTGTGCGCTGACTGAATCGTGACTGAGGGCATCATTGTCTGGATCGGGACGTATGGCACTGTCTGAAGCGGAACATGCGGCACTGTCTGGATTGGGACGTGCGGCACTGGCTGGGTTGGGACTCCTTGACTAGAACGAGGCGTGGCAGATCGCAAGGCTTCCGCGTACGTACGACGGCGATTGTCAGTAGACACAGGATCCGTTTCCGGATCAACCGACATCGGCGGAAAACAATGGGCGTGCAACACCTGCTGGCCCTCGTCACGGATGACACTGGTGATAGCACCAACATCGATTTGCCTGGTCCCGTACATCTTTTCCATTTCTTCCCGGACGACAGATCGGATGATCTCGCGAATCCATTCGGGGCTCTTGCTCCCAGGGGTGGCGAAAATTTCGGGAGTTGAGGCAGCATTCACTTGACTGTCAAACAGGGCAGACCGTTGGTGCAGTACTTGCTCCATTCTTGCGGCTTCAGTAAGGAACTCAGCAACACTCTTAGGGGGACTACGCACCAAACCAGCAAAAAGTTGTTCCTTCACACCACGCATGAGGTGGCGCAACTTTTTTTCTTCTGCCAGAGCAGGATCCGCTCGCTTGAAAAGCCGTGTCATGTCCTCGACGTACATCGAGATGGTCTCGTTTGGCATCTGGATGCGTGATTATACTGCACGCGCCGCCCGTTCGCAGCGGTCGGGACTCCTGTAGGTCTCCAGAAGGCGACACTGGAACTCGTGCCAAGATGTCAGAACATCATCCCTGTTCAAAAACCACGTCTTGGCACAGTCTTTCAGGCAGGTGTACACGTTCCGGAGCTTCGCGGCATCATCCCAGTAATTGATCGCTGTGACACGTTCGAAATCACTCAGCCAGTCGTCAACATCTTCATGCTGCTCTGTGAAAAGGGCAACGCATGAGCGGGTTCTGGACGGTGCAGTAGATCGGCGTGGAAGGTGTCGGAGCTTGTACGGGATCTTGTGTCGAAGTCATAGTCGCTGCGTCAGTGGTTGATGTCTCAGGTGGTAGGCCTCGTTGGTGGCGGCTTACTCTGTGAACAGGAGTGTCCACGGTTGCAGGGCTTGTGTTCCGGCTGCTGGGTGGGGTCTTAGGCATTGGGTGGATCGTGAGACGTTGTACCCAGCAACTCCACCAGTCTTGTCACGTTTCTTAAGACAAACTTGGTTTAATGGGCTCATTGAGTCGACTAGCCAAGCAGCAGCTCAGACAGATCGTCTCTGTCTTCTTTCACTCCTGGATCTCACCCAAGCATATCACGTGGCAATATACACACATCAGGGAAAGAAGTGTATACTTAAGGGCTCGTTTTTCTGTGTTTTGACACAATATAATGAGATCTTACAGACAAAGATGCCAAGGAAAGTACAGGGGAAGTTATTAGACCGAATTGTAATAAAAATATGAAGAAAGAAATTTGGGTGAAAAGATAACTTGCGGTGGGCAGGAACCCAACTAGCAACCTTTGAATAACGTGTTCGATCCTCTGCTACTGAGCTATCACGGGGGCTATCCTTCCAGCTACTTTATTGGATATATATGTGAATTCATACGTGGGACCAGTGTCACTCAGCGTCACCAGTAGCCATGGCAGCGAGTATAGCACACTCTTTATGAGCCTGTGTGGCGTTACATAGCACGTAAACTTATTACGGATTGGCAGCTGACCAATAGTCCTCCGTATACAACCTAAAGGCACCAAGTCTGCCACTGCGAGACCCTCATAATGAATAAGCGAAAGAAGTGCATACTTAGGGGCTCGTTTTTCTGTGTTTTGACAAAATGTTAATGAGATCTAACAGACAATATTGCCCAGGAAAGTATAGGGGAAGTTATCAAACCGAATCGTGATGTAAATCTGAAGGAAGAAAAGTGGGTGAAAAGTTAACTTGCCAAGGCCAGGAACCGAACCTGCGACCTTTGTATAACGCTTTCGATGCTCTACCTATCCTCCCAGCCACTTTACTGGGTATATATGTGAATTTAAACGTGAGAGTGTCAGTCAGCTTCACCAGTAGCCATGACGGCAAGTGTGGCACACTCTTTATGAGCCTGTGTAGCGTCACGTAGCACGTGAACTTATTACGAGCTGGCAGCTGACCAATAGTCTCTCATATACAACCTGAAGGCACCAAGTCCGCCAGTTCTGACATAGCCCTCCTCACAAGGCTTCAAGAGCAACTATGGAGGGGGAGAACAGGTGTAATGCGACAGCGACAATGATCGCAAGGAATGTACTGTGGTATTCTTTACAAGCTACCGGGAAAGCTGATGAGAGGTGAACCTGATGAGTCAAATTTTCATCACTGAAATTTGCTTAATTTAGCCCCCTGGACCAAAAAACTTGCCAGGATTGTAGGTTGTTCACCACTAGTTTTTTTTTTTTACAAAATGCACCTGCCAATAATAGTATGCAAACGTGGTCGTTTGATTACTCATCAGTGTATAATGGGTGGTATTGCCCCTGGCCCAGGTGTGTTTTTTCTTTTTTCCTCTTTTTTCTCTTTTTCTCTTTTTTCTTTTCTTTAATGCACGTGCTATGCGTAGTACGCACACCTGGCCGTTCGGCTGCTTATCAGTGCATGATGGGTAGTTGGGCCACTGGTATATGTAAATTTTTCTTTTTCTCTCACTTCCTTTTTCTCTTTTTTCTTCTTTTTTTCCTTTTCTTTTTTTCTGTCGCTCTCTCTCGGCTGGAAGTTGGCATAAAAACAAGTCGAAGCCTATCAAATTTCGTCTGATGAAGATCGGTCTCCGATCGAAACGTCACCAATAAACAGTTTTTTAGAGGCGTATACTTATTTTTCCTATATATATATATATATATATATATATATATATATATATAAGGAAAACAAGTCTATACCTAAAGACTAGTTTTTCCGTGTTTTGACAAATATTAATGAGATCTAACAGACAGATTGATTGATTTGTGGGGTTTAACGTCCCAAAACCACCATATGATTATGAGAGACGCCGTAGTGGAGGGCTTCGGAAATTTCGACCACCTGGGATTCTTTGACGTGCGCCCAAATCTGAGCACACGGGCCTACAACATTTCCGCCTCCATCGGAAATGCAGCCGCCGCAGCCGGGAATCGAACCCGCGACCTGCGGGTCAGCAGCCGAGTACCTTAGCCACTAGACCACCGCGGCGGGGCGATCTAACAGACAGTAATGTCAAGAAATGTACAGAGGAAGTTATTAGAACCAGTGGAATATAAATGAGAAGAAAGAAAAGTGGATGAAAAAATAACCAGCCGTGAGCAGGAATCGAACCTACGACCTTCGAATAACGCGTTCGATGCTCTAACCACTGAGCTACCACAGCGGCCTTCCCTCCATCCACTTTTTTGGGTTTACATGTGAAATTAGAAGTAGGAGTGACAGTCAGCGCCATCTATAAGCCAAGCGACGAGTGTGAACCACTCTTATGCGCATGTTTGGCGTTACGTAGCACGTGAACTTATTACGAGCGGGCAGCTGATTAATAGTCCCTCGTATACAACCTAATGACACCAAGTCTGCCAGTACGAGACCCTCGTTAAATGAAATAAGGGAAAGAAGTGTATACCTAAGGGCTCGTTTTTCCGTGTTTTGACACAATATTAATGAGATCTAACAGACAGTGATGCCAAGGAATGTACAGGCGAAGTTATTAGAACCAATGGAATGTAACGCGTTATTCGAAGGTCGTAGGTTCGATTCCATCTCACGGCTGGTTATTTTTTCATCCACTTTTCTTTCTTCTTATTTACATTCCATTGGTTCTAATAACTTCCCCTGTACATTCCTTGGCATTACTGTCTGTTAGATCTCATTAATATATATATATTCAAAATAATAACAAACGTGGGGAAACTTTTTATTCCGTTTCACCCGAGGTCCGGCCTTTGTCAGGGAATATCGGACGAAGGCGATATATATATATATATATATTATACACACAAAATAAAGGTCAGGCTCTGACCGAAACGTCCACGTAATAAATGAAATTTTCCTTAAGTGCCAGCTCTCATGCTTCTATATTAAATATAAACAAAAGGCACAAAAAAATATGAATTGGAAAAAAAAAATTCCCTACCACCCAATCGTGGATTCAAATCATGGACCCTTCGATCTACAACACACTGGCTATATGCAGATGTCAGAGGGGCTCGAGCCTGTGACACAAAGGTCCTACATTTTCTTTCAATTTGAAAACTGCCCTTAGTATGCACACGAGAAAGGAGGGGCCTCTTTCTGTACCCAATCGAAATATAGAAAAGAAAAACACCTTGTGTCAGATGCCTCCCCCCCCCCCTCCCGTGACCAGACACACAAAGGGGTTACTTCATGCACCACAGATAAAAAAAAAATGTTTGAGCATGAGGTTTTTCACAGTTGACACTTGCAGCTCGCTATTCAAACACAAAGACAAAACACTGACAGTTGTTAGTTCGCACTGGTCCTAAGTACAAAGTCAATTTTTATGAAAGGAAACATGGGAGCGCGTGGCCTGCACGCTCTGACAGCTGCTGGCAGTGCGTTCAAGCGAAAGCGCGAGCAGCCGCAGTCTCTTTTCGTGTCATCTGGTGACGAGCAGAACAGCTATTCATTGCTGATATGGAACCAACAGCAAGATTGCAACCCTCTGCCCCTTCAAGCTTCAATTACGCGAGGGCCGGTAATCACCTTGAAGGGAGAGGGGTTGCAATCTTGTCGTTCTATATCAGCAACGAAAGGTTATTTTGCTCGTCGTGAGATAATGCCAAAAGAGACTGTGGTTGCTCTCGCTGCCACTTGAACAAGCTGCCAGCAGGCACCGGAGCGCGCAGGCCAGCGGTCGCAATGTTCCTTTCCATAAAAATTGGCACTGTACACCTGTGTGTTCTTTTCAATCATCCTTCTGTATGCTTCAGCTGCTAGTTTTGAGCTGCTAGTCTATCTTTCTGTCAGATTCCCCTTTCTAGCTATTGCATTCATTGCTTCGCCCTTGCTGTAAAACTGCCTTTTCAAACACAAATTCTTTCTTTATTTGCTGACAGTAATAGTTTTACCATGTTTAACATGTTAAATAAAATGCACACATATATACCTAACATTGCAAATGGTGAAAATTGGTCCCAGCTCCTCAGTCCACCGTGGGCAGAAGTAAGGGGGGTCACTCCCCGAAAGAACGTTTTTTTTTTTATTTTCTAGTAGTAGACACTTGAAAATTTTGTTAATAATATAATTTTGCAATGGAGATTTCAAATACACAATAACTTTTTGTGTAGCTGCTACAGTTATTGAGGTGACCCACCATGTACAATAGCAAAAAGTTGCATGTCTTGCAGGTACTCTTTTATACACTGAACCTTCAGTAAAAGCATTGCGTCTGATCTTATTTGACTCGTGGTAGATTGTGAAGCGCAAATATTTATCCGGATATGTCACAGAAATATTTGAACCAAGAAAAAAAATTATATTCAATGACTAATTATTTTCAATCTCCCTTGAAACAATAAGCTAATTGTTTTTACAATTACTTCTAGTAGCCATTGCAATTTCAAGTAGATATTCCCATTCTGCATGTGCTGAAGAATATGCGTGCCAAGTTTCGTTACTATACAATAAGTGTAGTAAGTGTGTAAAAGGCTGCCCGAAAAATGTAAAATTGTCAAAAAAAAAAATTAAAATGAGAAAAACAAGTTTGAAAGTTTGGAAAGTTGGCGTTTATTAGGAAACCACGTTTTTTGCATCATATTGGGGCACAATGAAAAGCAGATTGCACTGAATGCTCGGACGACCGAGAATCACAGAATCGTGAAAGTTGGTCATTGCCTGTGCCTATAGACCAATTCCATCGGATTTGCGTCACGAAAATGCGGTGACGCTGTCTTGGTAGGCTCTTTTAAAAGACGCTCTGCCTAACTCAGTTTCAGCTATGTTTTCGACAGTGCATGTGGTGTTCTCAGTCAAGCAACGAGAAAAAAAAAAAAACAGTACGCCGACGAGCTGCGTCATGGTTAGATATGAGTGGCGTCTCACAACTTTGTTTTGTTTGTTGGCGCACATCGCAGCCTTCGGCACTTATGGCTTTCACAATGTCATTTTGTTGGTGCACATCACAGCCCTCAGTGCTTTTTACCATAATTTTACCCATAATGTCGACGTCGGCCTACCT
Organism: Rhipicephalus microplus; assembly: GCF_043290135.1. Taxonomy (NCBI): domain Eukaryota; kingdom Metazoa; phylum Arthropoda; class Arachnida; order Ixodida; family Ixodidae; genus Rhipicephalus; species Rhipicephalus microplus. The sequence goes on along the minus strand of NC_134701.1, from coordinate 20,048,860 downwards.
GTGTTTACAAACATGGAATGAGTCTATAGGGCGTACTGCCAGAATTGCCTTCACGTTTACAGCAACGCTATCACGCGAGCTGCCGCTGTCGAAACGAGCGTTCATCCCTTGGTCCCTGGCCGAAGTAGTACATCTCGACGCGTGATTCAGGACAATCAGTATTTTCACAGCACAGTTCGAGGAATGCCAAAAGCCTTTTGCCCTTTCCAGCTACCACTCGGACGCCGAGTTTCCGATTGCGGCAGGTTGGGCATTGCACACCCATCACAAGGGCAGTCAGCGCATTGATTTCGCAAAGCAGCGTGTTGGCAGTAGCAGCACCTACTGGTCTAGGTTCACTCTCGAAGAATTCGCTCTTCTTTTGGGATGCACTGACAAATTCCACGGCAGCGGCTATTTCACAACAACTGTCGCTGCGGGGTTTGGTGTCAATGTTAAGCCTATACAAAATTGGGGTGTTGGTCGGTGGTAACATTGGCGTTCGCTGTCACTTAGGGAACCCTCTGACATCGTTTCCCTCGATACTTGGGGCGAGTTCTGAACTTTGGATTATCTAGACTGCGTTTCTTGGGGCTTGCCATGACGAAAAACTGCAGAGAAATGCCGAACAACTCGATCGCAACGTCCGAGGCTTCGCTTTTGTGCCGGAAAGATACAAAGAGAAAGAGGCGGAGCGCACCACCGGCCAATGGAGGCTTCATGCTGCTTACCGCGATATTCAAAACGCGTGGCGTATGCGTTTTTTATTTATTCTTTGTAAAGATACGAGACTGGCTACTAGTGAATTGTGAAGAGGAAGGCCTTCGCAGAATACGCGCATGATTGCAAATGGCGGCCAACGCGTTATTTTCGCAACAGGGCAACACGAACTACGCCAATTTTTGGCGACTTTCGCGCATTTCTCACATCACCGCTTCCCTCTTGGAAGCATTTTTAGATCATTTCTCGTGCCAATTTCAGCTTGATATTTTCAAAAGTAAAAGAATATACCCCAAGGATGCCAATACAACCGAAAAAAAAAAAAGCTAAGAGTTTTTCGGAAAACCACGACTTTTCGACCCGCGTCTTCCCTTAAATATCGATACTAGTATACCCATGACATTAGGTCATATGGGATGGACATCATTTCCGGCAAGGAAGCTAGCAGCAAGATAAAATTTGAGAAGCAATTGAGAGAAATGGGGAAGGAGCGTTGGGCTAGGAAGGTTTTCAGCTACTTGTACATTAAGAATATCAATACAAAATGGAGGAAGCGAACCAGCAAATTGACGGGTAAGTACTTAGAAAAAGGCAGGGGGCCAAACTACAAAGAACTATCAGTTAAGAAGAAGGTGAAGGAAACAGAGACTGATAAGTGGAGAATTGGCATGATTAAGAAGTCTGTACTACAGATCTATTGAACTTTTAAGCAGGAAATTGCCAAGGAAAGGATCTATGATAATACTCGGGGTAGTTCTCTACTGTTTGAGGTCAGGACAGGAGTATTGCGAACCAAGACATATCGGGCCAAATACGAAGGGGTAGACACAGTATGCAGTGCATGTAAAGAGGAAGAGGAAACTGCCGAACACTTGATAATGTTATGTAAAGGGTTCACCCAACAGTTCAGGATGATGGCGCAGAGTTTTTCAAAGCACTGGAGTTTAGAGACATGGAGGGCAAGATAGACTTTAAGCAGGTAGAATTAACTAGAAAGAGGTTATCTGATTGGTGGCTAAAGTCAAGGCACGAGTGAAAATTAAACCATTCACTGCAATGTACCCGTCCTATACTTCACTATATGAAGGAAAAAAAGATAAATTTAGTTTGTGGTTCACTAAGTATTACGGCTAGGTGGTGTTAGCCGCCACCCGATCTAAAGGGTACAGCCACATCCATCCATCCATCCATCCATCCATCCATCCATCCATCCATCCACCCACCCACCCACCCACCCACCCACCCATCCATCCACCCACCCATCCATCCATCCACCCACCCATCCATCCATCCATCCACCCACCCACCCACCCACCCACCCACCCACCCATCCATCCATCCATCCATCCATCCATCCACCCATCCATCCATCCATCCATCTTTAGCAGCTCTTGCGCCTCCCGCAAGGCGCAAGAGCTGCTAAAGATAGTAGGGAGTTTTAGTGCTGGGTACCTAAGCGGCTTGCGTACCCAGGACGTTGGGGCGGTGGCATTGCGCATGCGCGAAACCCCAAAGAGATGCGTCGCAAGATCGCTGGGGCGATGCGTCTGCGCCGCCATAAACAACGCTGCCACCACTGGCCTCCTAGCGGAGATAAGCTGCCCTGGCGCATCATGTTACCTGTGATGTCACTCACCTTCACGGCGAGCAAAGCCTATGCTGGCTAGTGCCACCACTTTCACTTATAAGTTTTAAGCACAAATATCATAGTGGATAGCCGCTATACAAATATCATGGCACAAAGGCACCAAATCTCGGACAGCATGGATCGGTCGCCTTGTAAGGTCCACCTTCGCAGGAACTCACGATATCTGCACTGCGGATACTCTAGCCATCTAGTTAAAATAAGCCAAAGTGCGAGCACCAATTGCGATTACATTGTTTCGGCCAGATTACCAAAGTTAGAATGGCCTGGAACATAAAAACTGAAAATATGCCAGCTCTTCGACCAGCTGAATAAGTGGCGCCACCTGTGGTGAACCAGACAATCACAACATTGTTATTGCAGAAACATTGTGCATTGTACGTCTGGTGCGAAAACCGCGCAGCAGCGTCATTACACATTAGTAACCTTTTTATTCATTTTCACCTCAAAAACATTACACGTAAGCCAACATGTTCATGAATGGTGTACGAAGTGTCACAAGATGTCGACACAATCGTTACAGCAACCTTGTATTTTTCCCTTTTTTTGCGATCTAAAAGTCTCGTGATTTTGCCCCAACGGTGATTCATTCCTATGTAAGTTAAATGCAGTTTAAATGCAGTTAGCATCACCATTTATGGTTTGTGAAAATGTAAAGGCATACATATTTACGTCTGATGAGCTCAAAACGTTGGTGGAGGAACGTTCCGGTAGCATGGTAAACGCAAACTGGTATCCGGTAACACGTTAACGTAAAGCAGTATACGTACAAGCTAAAAGTTACACAGAGTTACACGCTACACTGTTGCTCTGTCGTCGCGTTTGTCGGACTACGACCGGGCGCCTGGATTGCTTGGCATCGACGGTGCCTGCTTCAGTTGCAAGTGTGGCGCATACGAAAAAGCTTTTTTTTTGTTCAGTGTTGATAACTGTCATATTATTTAAAAATGATTCATTGAAATGAGCTTACTTTATGTCACTATGTAAGTTTAATGTAACATTTTAAATCGTAAACATAATTAAATAATACTTATGCGACAATTAAGACGCTATGGCGCTGCAAGCGCGTGTGACCTTCGTGCGGCTTGCGTTTGCGGGCGCACGAAAGGCAGTTGGGTATGGGTTGGGTATGCAACGCCGCGCGCCCCCAAGCCAGCAACGCCCCAAGAGCTTGCGTACCCAGCACTAAAACTCCCTTATTAGGCATTCCAGTTGGGTATGAGTTGGGTACGCAACGCCGCGCGCCCCTAAGCCCGCAGCGCCCCAAGAGCTTGGGTACCCAGCACTAAAACTCTCTAGTGCCTTTTTCCTTTCCTTCAACCACACAACCAGGGTCGCTGGATACAACCAACCCTGCGACAGCTTTCTTTTTTTTTTTTTTCCCTCTCTCTGCACGCGGTATTGAAAGCAGAAGGGTCTTCATGTTCACAGAAGTTAAAAAACAGCGCTAAAAAGACGGGACAAGAAAAGAAAGGACAACAGGACAGGGCGCTGACTAGCAACCAAATATGTTTATTTCTTCAGTCAGCATACATATATACCACAGCACTATCGCAAAAAACAGCCTACGCAGCGGCATGTGAGCCTGCGCAGAGGCATTCCAAAAAATTAGTTTGACAGAAAATTGATTTCCTTCGGAAGGAGGGAAATGGAAGGGAGGCTAACACATGCCTCACCACTGTTATGAATGTGAAAAGCTTCCGAAATGAGACGTGCACGTTCATCGTGGTAGTATGATAAGAAAATGGTATCTTTAAAAGATGGGTGGCAACCGCAGTTGTTACAGTGAAGGGAAAGCTGACTATCTGTAGCGCGATTATGAACTTTGTTTGAATGCTCGCGCAAGCGGTCATTAGCACAACGGCCCGTTTGCCCTATATAACACCGACCACAGGAAAGAGGAATCTTGTAGACCACGCCATGACGACATTTCACAAACTTGTGCCTGTGCTTCTTAGTACATCCTTTTTTGTACGGTGCCTCACGATTAACATGCTGGCATAAGCTGCCTAGCTTATTTTGGGCAGAAAATAGCAGCTTAATGCCTGCCCTGGCGACAACTTTTTTTAAATTGTGCGCTACCTTGTGCACATAGGGGATAACTGCTACGCTTTTTGTGCACAAGGTAGCGCACAATTTAAAAAAAGTTGTCGCCAGGGCAGGCATTAAGCTGCTATTTTCTGCCCAAAATAAGCTAGGCAGCTTATGCCAGCATGTTAATCGTGAGGCACCGTACAAAAAAGGATGTACTAAGAAGCACAGGCACAAGTTTGTGAAATGTCGTCATGGCGTGGTCTACAAGATTCCTCTTTCCTGTGGTCGGTGTTATATAGGGCAAACGGGCCGTTGTGCTAATGACCGCTTGCGCGAGCATTCAAACAAAGTTCATAATCGCGCTACAGATAGTCAGCTTTCCCTTCACTGTAACAACTGCGGTTGCCACCCATCTTTTAAAGATACCATTTTCTTATCATACTACCACGATGAACGTGCACGTCTCATTTCGGAAGCTTTTCACATTCATAACAGTGGTGAGGCATGTGTTAGCCTCCCTTCCATTTCCCTCCTTCCGAAGGAAATCAATTTTCTGTCAAACTAATTTTTTGGAATGCCTCTGCGCAGGCTCACATGCCGCTGCGTAGGCTGTTTTTTGCGATAGTGCTGTGGTATATATGTATGCTGACTGAAGAAATAAACATATTTGGTTGCTAGTCAGCGCCCTGTCCTGTTGTCCTTTCTTTTCTTGTCCCGTCTTTTTAGCGCTGTTTTTTAACTTCTGTGAACATGAACCAACCAGCCCAAATGCGTACGCTTCTGCGGTCTTCATGTGGCGGGGACCGAAAAGGAAGAAGCGCGACACAGGCGCATGGCAGATCGGCATTTGAGAAAGAGCAAACATTCCACAGCAGCCTTTTCTTTCCTTTTCCTTTCCTTCGCGCGCAGCGTTGAGGTGTCGCAGGTGCCGCCGTGGGATTGGGCGGGGTCGTGGGCGGGGTGCTGAGAGCATTTTCGGAGCGCGGCATGTTCGAATTAACCGCTGCAAGTTCTTGCGCGTTCGCATTACCGGACGTTTACCCATTCGAATCAACCGGAAGTTTGAATTAAGCGTGTTAGAAATAATGAGATTCGACTGTATATGCGTACACTTTATGTACACTGAATAAAAAAGATTTAATCAATATGTTGTATACTGCATCAGAATCCTCGTGCTCTGCAGCACAAAGTGTGCAAGAATGAAAGGCTTCACATTGCATTAAGAGAGATTCTTTAATTTGAACTTACCTAAGTAAAGCGGTAGCACTGATACAGAGAGAGATTGTGTTCTGATGCTTTTCCAGTGAAACTTTACAAGCAACGGTTGGATGTCGATAAATCCTGAACGTTATATAGTATTCAAACTCAAGTGTCCTCCATCAAATCTTTTGGAAGGCAGAGCAAAGATCACTTCAATCGTTTATATATAAACTGAAACGATCCACTTTAGTTACATACGTGTACTGTTTGATGTGACCAGTGCAGTCAATTTTCGTATTCCATCTAGTTCTCAATGTCTCTTCATTTTTCTATTTTTTTGTGTATCTTTCCCTCCCTTTCTGTAGTCACTCTATCACCTTTTCACCTCTCCACAGTAAAGCTCATACACCACATATCCGCCATAGAAACTGGGCAAGTCCTACTATTCACCACTGCACTGGTCCACTAAGAATTAGCAACAGCACACCCAGCAGGCACAAACCTGTTGAGGTTTTTCTAGCTTTTCTTGTCTCGCATCTGTACAGAGTGCTTGGGTGCTTGCTGGCTCGTGGTGATGCTAATTTTCCATCATAATCTATGACACACCTAAGCCACAACAATTCTGCTGTGAATTCGTTATTATTGTCATGCATGCGGTTGCGACCATAACGAATTTAGCAAGCGGTAAAAGCTTGGCTCTGGTGGTTGATCTTGTTCATTAGAATGCATGTGATCTGCACAGTACAATGCCGTACACTGTTAGGGTGAACACGGTTCAGAGTGATCACGCTTCACGCAGCACCAGTGTGCCAGCACGGTCACGGATAGAAGCGTAGTGACGCATGCGTACACGGATGCATAGTACATGCTTTACGTCCTCTTCCACATCGCTTGTGCGAGTAGTGGTAAAGCGGCAGTCTTCTTGCTTCTTCGTAGTACAGCAAAAGTGCCCCGCTGGTGTGCACCTGCGCCGCTTCTATTCGATGCGCTCCACGCAGTGCTGCCACGCTGAGCCGTGATCGCCTTAACTGTGGACGCCACTGTACATGCAAACAGCACTCGCAGGAAAGTGACAGCGGCAAGCACGGGTGCTAGCTGTCAACATTTTACTCTGCAATTAGGCATGCATCACCATATATCCCAGCAATACTGCTGGCACTCATGAAGTGTTAGCATGGACTCAATCATATGAATGATGGTGTCTCATGAAAACATTGAAACTCACTCTAGAAGTCTTTACTACTCTCACCTGCATTTAGTGATAACATGTATCTGAGGTTTTAGGCAGTGAAATCCATCACATCAGAGGATGCACGCCAATATCAAGTAATAAGTTACCTGGAGTGCACAATCAAGTTTGGTGAGTGCAACCCTAAAGCTGAAGAATACACTCCTCAGAAAACTACAGGAATAGTAATACACTTATTATATTCTATTCTTTCAATCTAAGCAATTTTGCATAAATAATGTACACCCTTCTAATTTTTAAAAATACTACATGATCAGTGAGAACAGCATAAGGTAGCTTTTAATATTCTCATAAACGGATGAGATCTGGCAATGATACGCAAGCAAACAAGACACCATAAACTGTGAGCGCCGTCTCATACGCTGCTTCCTTCAACCGATATTTAAATAATGTGTGAGTAAACAGCGTTGTACGATTCAGCACGCCAGAGAAATGATCCTTATTATGCACATGCCTGTTATGTGACACCAAGTGTCCTCAACACTGCCCTGGGTTGATTTACTTTCTTTGCGTTATCCGCTGTTTACTATTTACTTGAAGTACTCCTAGTTCAGGGTGTTTTTTGCGCTTACTCATCATCGGCAGGTCTCATTACCTTAAGAGAATACTGAAGGCTATCGCTTCCCTTTCTCGCCACCTGTGTGATATTGTTAAAATAATGTAAAATACTGTAAGGGCATATTTCTTTGGTGCATTTTGCAGTGAATCACATTTCCTTAATTTCCGGTGACTACGACATGTGAAAACAAGGTTGGTATAATTAGAGCCAAATATGAAATTAAAGACAATAAAAACAAAAACAAAGTTTGTACGCGTAAATGCAGGAAACACCTTTCATATTATGCATTAACCCATCACCTTCAAAGTGTGCGTTTGAAACTAAACAGATTCAAGCTGTTCGCGATAGTACAAAAGGGTATTTAACCTTCAGTCATTGACCTTTCTTTCTGTACAACATATAGTTTCTGATAAATGAGCTCAGCTAATCGATCACAAATAAAAAAGAATATTGACAGAAACTGATTATAAGGATTACATGAGTGTGTCCCAAAGATCATTGAACTGGGAGAGGACATGACTGGCTAACATGTCTGAGTTCATAATCCGAGAATATTCATTCCTTACAGGGGTACGGACACAAAAATTTTGGCCTTGCACTTTTTGCCGCAATATTTTCTAGGGGGCCTAATAATAATAGCAAGCCAAATTGTTTGCCACATCAAGTGACTGATAATTACAGGCTCTTCATCACCAAGCAGTCTCAATATGGGTTTGAGAGAGCTTCAGAAATGACAAACTACCGGGTGAAACTATCACCACAAAATGTGTCCACGTGATCACATAGAGATGTGACGGCACACTTCTGCATGGTACGCGAAAAGAAGTTTGTCCGAGCAGGAAACGGGACTGCAGTGTCACCAAACACAAAATTTTCAACGCCTGTGACGCAAATTCACAAGCAGCTGCCAAGGAGTATAGCCTGCTGGAACAAATGAAGCAAAACAAAAATAGCCGCTATGATGTCATCATAACTTCCATACTACTAAAAGGTGGACTGGTTGGTTTGGCTGCATGGTGAAATTTTGGACACACAACACAAGGACCAGAACAGACGATCAACTCTGCACAGGAAATCAAATGCCCGACCTTTAGTTACTTATAACAAAAAAATGTTGACCATAGCACATGGACAGATGCATTTCTCAATTAATCAGTGTGACTTGTGACCAGAATCGAATGTGTGGTTTTCAGAATATGAAGAATGTTACCTGATGCCACAAGAAGGGCGATAACAATCTTGAGCAACTGGAGAGTCCTCGCTGAGGGCAGACAAATGTGCATGGCCAGCAGTAGGACACATGCCAGCAGCAGCAGCGTGAAGCCGATTGTGAAGAAGACTTGCACGGCCACAAAGAAGGCTGCACAGAGGCCACACGATGGGCTTTATAGCAGTGAACACATGGCATGTAGCTGCCTCACACATTAGCCACAGCACCATAAATGCACAAACCTGGCTGAAAGGCACTTTGCAACACCTCTTTCAGATGCCAACGTTTATAGACAGCTGGAGTCTAATCTATGACTTCTTTGACATCAACACAGCCTTTTGGATAGTTTAAAGGACATAGGATACACCAACCAAAAAGATCAAAATGTTTACTTGATATTCCAGCACTCCATACTCAAGCCTTGTTCACCACAAAAGCTACGAGAATGGCACAGTGCAACTAAGTATGTCTGTATACTCAAGTCATGTTACAAAACATCTTGATCGTTCGGTCAGTGTATCTATCGCGATTAAAGAATACTTTTTCCATGCAAGACGAATAGCCATCAAATTTTAGGTTTCAAAATAAAAAGTTCTTGCATGTCTGATAAAGAGCTCAGATACAAATTTTGTAGCTGTAACACACAAACTATGTTTCTAATTTGTTTGGGGGCAGAGTAATATGGGGTTATATTTTTAAGTGCTACCAAAAATGGGCATAACGAAATGAATGATGTGGTCACATTTTCAATAACTTCTGGTGTATCTTGGTTGAAACTGCTTATAAATTGGTGCCAGAATATGTTGGCTGGCTAATTGATGTGGCAGTAATAATGCTTGATGACACCACCAACTTTGCACACTGTTGCATGGAAGGGCCACGGAAAATCTCCTCAACTTCTCAATGACATGCCTACCAACCCAGGCACTTTTTAAATCCATAAATATTCTGCAGAGGTAGAGTACTGTAAGGAGGCTAACTGCACCAGGCACATAGCCAGAAATTTATTTGAAAACAGATGGTTGAGCCCACCCCATATAGTCCAACTGGCTCTTTGCTCAATAATACACATGGCTTTTTTTTCTATTTTTCACAAGCAATTGAGAGTATTCTGAAAACCAGCCATGGCTGAGAGAAGCATTTACATATATGCTTACTCAAATCATGTTGCAATGGTTCACAGCACCACTCCTGTGGATGAAAAAAAAAACCTCTGAGCTCCCCTGCTGTCTTGTCACCACGTACATTAAATAGACTTGAAAATATTTTCCCTGCCTTTTGCAGCGTCTGTGCTGAATTGAGATCACAAACACACTCAGTAACAACCACTATTACAGAACAGTGGATGCTGCACACAATAAATTAAACCATAGACTTAATTCAAGTGCGATAAAATAAATCATGCTAGAATTTACCGTGCGAGACTACAAGGAAAAACAGAAAATACAAATGCCAAATTACCTGCAGAAACTGTTATTAGAGTTCTTTGTTTAAAGTGTTGCTCGATAATTATATTCCGACGGTACATCACGCTCGCTGGTTACATGCCAAGCCATTGCTCAACATCCCTATTCCAGATATTCAGCATAACAGGTCACGAAACAACTTGTTAACGTTTCTATGACCACACAGAAAATGCGCGATGCCGAAAGCAAGTGTGCCATACTGATATGTATTTCCACGCCTACTCTTTATCTCGACCAATCGCGAGTATTCTTAGAAAGCACGCATAAACATAAACTTATAGTCCTTGAAAGGTGGGTGACAGCCAGTGGATCGCCACCCCCCCCCCCCCAAAGCCTGTGTCAACCCCCCTCCCCTTCATTCCAGTGCTTGTAGTCCATCACTAGTCTCTGCCATATCTTCACCCGTCGAGACCTCCAGTGTTTGAGATTAAGGCAACGCTGGTTTTGGCGGCCCAGGCTCCTTTACACACCGAAATGCGCGACCCAAAGGCAGGAAGGCCTTGACAGTGCCATATCTACCCCAAGCTAGTTTCCTCTCGGACTCCACCATTCGGGAGTGGTGAAATTTCGGCCGGTGGAGAAACCCTGCGCACATTCACGAGGTCGCAGAAACACTACAACGCAAATATGACAGACGTAGCTACGTTATTTTAGTTACTTTTAGCTACGTTTTTCGCCGGCATTACATCACACGGAACGTGAGGCGATGCAGTTTTAAGTACTGCATGAACGACCAAGAAAAGAAGCAAAATTCTCGTCAGTCATTTCGGCGGGACAACAATGGACTGTCTGAAAGGAACCAACGCACGTCAGTTCTATGTCGTCATCAAGATATTAAGACCCAACTGACGGATTCTCTTCTACCGGGGAAGCAGCGCACACGGCTATTCACACGTGACCCCCTTTTTAATAAAGGCGGGGACGCAGGAGAGGTCACCAACTCACGGATCTCGATGAAGTCCCGCAGCGTGTTGTACTCGTACGCGAAAATCCACCGGCAGCCAACGTAGTACTTCTCCATGTTCAGGTCCCGAGGGTCGGCGAAGCTGCGGAAGCACGTCTCCCACAGGCCGAGCTGCAGGAGCTGCGCGCTGTACACGCGTGGGTCCGAGGCGAGCCAGTAGGGCGTAGTGAACGCGATGAAGACGAGCACGAGGCTGAGGGCCGCGAACGCGTAGCCCGCCTTGCGGCCCAGGGACAGCTGGGACCACCCCATGCCGACGCCCAACGCACGCCTATTTTAAATCAGCCGCAAACAAACGTCACCTAAGCCGCCGGACCAACATGGCGCCTGGAGGCGCTCTTTCAACGGGCGTAGCCGCCGACACACAACACGCACAGGTGCGCCGCTGATCGCTTGGTTGGGCCGTGCGGGCATTCCAGTCTGCCGAGAAAGAGGGTAGGAGCCCTCTCCACACGCGCGCGCATCTCGAAACGCAAAACAGAAAGGTCGGTGGTTGCCGGCGGCATATGTGGCGACGTACTACGTGAATCACGCGTTCCGGCCGAGTGCCTCACTGTTCGTTTGCATAGTCTTCAAGGCACCCAAGCGAACCAAGATTTGCATATATATATATATATATATATATATATATATATATATATATATATATATATATATATATTATAAAGAAAGCAACAGAATACCAATCCAAGAAGGGTGTAAGGCAGGGGGACACAATCACCCCAATGTTATTTACCGCGTGCTTACAGGAGGTTTTCAGAAGCCTAAAATGGGAACAGTTAGGGATAAGAGTTAATGGAGAGTACCTTAGTAACCTGCGCTTCGCCGATGACATTGCATTGCTGAGTAACTCAGGGGACGAATTGCAACTCATGATTACGGAGTTAGACAAGGAGAGCAGAAAGGTAGGTCTTAAAATGAATCTGCAGAAAACGAAAGTAATGTACAACAACCTCGGAAAAGAGCAGCGCTTCGAGACAGGTAATAGTGCACTTCAAGTTGTAGCAGACTATGTCTACTTAGGGCAGGTAATAACCGCGGAGCCGAACCACAAGATTGAAGTAACTAGAAGAATAAGAATGGGGTGGAGCACATTCGGCAAGCACTCTCAAATTATGACAGGTAGATTGCCACTATCCCTCAAGAGGAAGGTATATAACAGCTGTATCTTGCTGGTACTTAGCTACGGAGCAGAAACCTGGAGACTTACAAAGAGGGTTCAGCTTAAATTGAGGACGACGCAGCGAGCAATGGAAAGAAAAATGGTAGGTGTAACCTTAAGAGACAAGAAGAGAGCAGAGTGAATTAGGGAACAAACGGGGGTTAAGGATATCATAGCTGAAATCAAAAAGAAGAAATAGACATGGGCCGGGCATGTAGCGCGTAGACAGGATAACCGCTGGTCGTTAAGGGTAACTAACTGGATTCCCAGAGAAGGAAAGCGGGTTAGGGGGAGACAGAAGGTTAGGTGGGCAGATGAGATTAAGAAGTTTGCGGGTATAAATTGGCAGCAGCAAGCACAGGACCGGGTTAACTGGCGGAACATGGGAGAGGCCTTTGTCCTGCAGTGGACGTAGTCAGGCTGCTGATGATGATGATGATGATATATTAGACACATTAACCATACAAACTTGAGAAAAATACACGCTGGAGAAGACGCTGTGGTAACAAGCGATAATGTTGAAAGGGCTCCACAAGACGTGTCCAACAGAAAGGTGAGCACAGCGCGGTGGCAACCTATCCATACTGCGACTGAAGAAATAGCCTCGCTCATACCCTCGGAAGGGTTTTTCGAAGGCCACCACACATAATAAAGAACCAATCACCACCGATTACCCGGTTCATGACGTCACTCTGAGGTACCCGCAAATTGGTGCAAGCCAGTGTGCACCCATCTGACTGCCGCCGGTTAGATGCATGGAGTACTTGGCAGTAGCGGCGAGAGCTGTGTGCACGGGCTAAACTTTCTGGCACTCTTATCGCAAGGCATTTCAAGCAGCTGCACCAAAAGCGTCCAAACGGTCCACCGCTTCTCTGAAGCAATCCAGGGTCTGGTACCAGGAGGCGTCATTGTCGGCTGCGCCTGCGCCCTGTCTCCAGGATCAACGTCACGCTTTGCGCACTACAAAAGGAGCTACGTGGTTGTCGCAGCTTTCACTTGGCAGTAGCGGCGAGAGCTGTGTGCACGGGCTAAACTTTCTGGCACTCTTATCGCAGGGCATTTCAAGCAGCCGCACCAAAAGCGTCCAAACGGTCCACCGCTTCTCTGAAGCAATCCAGGGTCTGGTACCAGGAGGCGTCATTGTCGGCTGCGCCTGCGCCCTGTCTCCAGGATCAACGTCACGCTTTGCGCACTACAAAAGGAGCTACGTGGTTGTCGCAGCTTTCACTTGGCAGTAGCGGCGAGAGCTGTGTGCACGGGCTAAACTTTCTGGCACTCTTATCGCAGGGCATTTCAAGCAGCCGCACCAAAAGCGTCCAAACGGTCCACCGCTTCTCTGAAGCAATCCAGGGTCTGGTACCAGGAGGCGTCATTGTCGGCTGCGCCTGCGCCCTGTCTCCAGGATCAACGTCACGCTTTGCGCACTACAAAAGGAGCTACGTGGTTGTCGCAGCTTTCACTTGGCAGTAGCGGCGAGAGCTGTGTGCACGGGCTAAACTTTCTGGCACTCTTATCGCAGGGCATTTCAAGCAGCCGCACCAAAAGCGTCCAAACGGTCCACCGCTTCTCTGAAGCAATCCAGGGTCTGGTACCAGGAGGCGTCATTGTCGGCTGCGCCTGCGCCCTGTCTCCAGGATCAACGTCACGCTTTGCGCACTACAAAAGGAGCTACGTGGTTGTCGCAGCTTTCACTTGGCAGTAGCGGCGAGAGCTGTGTGCACGGGTTGTACTTTCTGGCACTCTTATCGCAGGTTAGTGTTCCAGATATATCGGGTATTTTATTACCTTGTTGCATATCTACGCTTCGTCGCTGCTGCCAAACAGTGAATCCGGAATATTTTTTTTCTTCTAATTGTCCTGCGTTGTATTCTTGTGTGGGCATTGAAAAATGGCTAAAGACATTGCTAAACTCAAGGAAGAAATGAAGGCAGAACTGCTAAAGATAAAAGAAGAGATAAAACAAGAGATGAAATCTTTTCGTGATTCCCTTGAAAGGGATTTACGGAATGAAATCCGTGAGCTAAAAGTCGACCAGCGTCAAATGACGGGAAGCCTCGACTTTGCCTTCACTTCAATTGAGGAGCACAAGCAGAAACTGGACGATGTGATTACAAAGAACAGGGATCTTGAAAGTGAAAATGCTGCTCTTCGTGCTGAGTGTAAATGTCTTGAGAGGAAAGGCAGGGATCTTGAAACAAGGCTTGTTCTTGCTGAGCAGTACTCGAGGAAGGCAAACCTCGAGATACAAGGTGTACTGAAACAAGACAATGAATCTGTTACTAATATTGTCTCTAAGATTGGCAGTGGCATAAATGAGCAAATAACTGCAGGTGATATTGAGGTCTGTAATCGGGTGCCGAGCCGAGACAGCGGCAGAAGTAATATCATCGTCCAGTTTAAGTCTCGTGCAAAGCGAGACAGCATTCTAAGGAAAGCAAAACGAGCTCGTCTGACTAACAAAGATGTCCGATTGACCAGTGAAAATGCTATCTATGTGAATGAGCATCTTTGCCCAGCCTTAAAGAAACTTTTAGCTCTTGCTGTGAAGAAAAAGTATGAATACAAATGGAAATCCGTCTGGTCATTTTACGGGAAAATCTATGCGAAGCAATCTGACGATACGCCCGCTGTGCACGTTCCAAATGAGCATGATATTGATAAGGTTTTTTCGGGGTCGTCATATGCAACTGCGTAGGCGCAGGTGACAGGCTGGGCTGAACACTGCGCCGTACATTATAATGGATAACGACTGCACATACATAAACTTAGCGTCACCTTCTGCTATTAAATATGATTACCCGCCATGCCAATCAGTTTTGCATATTAGCACTCGCTTTTTAATGAATAAAGAGGACGACATTTTGCTTTTTTTAGGGCAACTCTCATTCAAAGTGGGTGTTCTTATGCTGTCTGAAACCTGGTATACGAACAATAGTAGCAAGTTGAAACTGCCTGGATATGCCAGTTTCTTTTCCAATCGATCGGATAAACGTGGAGGGGTTGTTGCGCTTTATGTGACTACAGAAAAGAAATGCCATTTAGTTCATGAATACTGCGTGTCAACAGAAGATTACGAAATGCTCACTGTCTCCGATCAAAATGAAATGTTCACTGTTGTTTATCGCCCACCGCGTGGAAATATTAGGCGTTTCCTAGCATTTTATGAAAGTTTCCTGGACTTCACTTGCAAAAACAACTTTCACTTGACATGCGGTGGCGACTTTAACATCAATATTCTTGATGACAGCACTACTTCCACGGAATTCGGTACATTGCTGTCTTCGAGTGGTTTCAAAAATTTAATTACTACACCAACTCGCATTACGTGCGGCACATTGTCTTGCCTTGACCATTTATTAATAAATGCAGAGACAAAGATTTACACCACTGGTACCGTTACTTCGGACATTAGTGACCACCTCCCTGTTTATGCGCTATATGAAAATCAAAGAGGAATTCGAAACCGTGAGGTAGAAACATTCACTGTTCAGCGAATAACAGATAGTGGGCTGGTTGCCTTTAAAACTGAGATAATGGCCCAAGACTGGTCTTCTGTCTTGGCATTAACGTCCGCCAATGAGGCATACAATGAGTTCATAGAGAAATTTATAGAAATATACGAAAGGCATTTTCCTATGAAACAAGTAAAACCACCAAAAAAAGCGAGAAAACCATGGGTAACGAAAGAACACTTGAAAATGATTTCGCGTAAAAATTCCTTGTAT
Organism: Rhipicephalus microplus; assembly: GCF_043290135.1. Taxonomy (NCBI): domain Eukaryota; kingdom Metazoa; phylum Arthropoda; class Arachnida; order Ixodida; family Ixodidae; genus Rhipicephalus; species Rhipicephalus microplus. The sequence continues at coordinate 20,032,947 of NC_134701.1, read as the reverse complement.
CATTCATTTTTGAAGTCTCGTTTGCAAATACAATTAAAAGAATTTAAAGCTTTTCGAAACCAATTAAATTGTGAGCTACGGCGTGCCAAACGAGCTTACTACGAGCAACTTTTTCTGTCCGCCTCACAGCAACGGCCCGATAAGACATGGAAAATAATAAACAATGTTCTTGGTCGTTGGACCAAACAAAGTGTTCCAAACAGTATACTTCATGACGGTACTGAGTTGAAAGGCGAGGCCCTCGCTAATCACTTTAAGCAACATTTCATTAACGCTGCTATTCCTGCTGCCTACCCCACCTGCGCTGCAACGTCGGGAATAACAAACTCAAGTCCTATTGTCGAAAGCAATTTCTTCCAGCCTACTCATGAATACGAAGTCTGCGCTACATTTCAATCCTTGAAAAATACTAATGCGTTAGACACTAACAACCTGCAACTAGGCCCTATTAAGCATTGTATAGCTTCTATTTCTCCTGCTCTTGCTCACATATTCAATTTAACGCTTCAATCGGGCGTATTCGCACGGGCAATGAAATACGCCAGAGTTTCGGCAATATTGAAAGCAGGTAGCCCTAATGACCCCAACAACTACCGGCCAATTTCGGTGTTACCTGTGTTTTCTAAGGGGCTAGAAAAAACTATACACTGTCGCATGGTCAATTTCTTCGATAAGTTTGGTATCATAACTAACGCGCAACACGGATTTAGGAAACACAGGTCAACAGAAACAGCCCTTCTGTCAATCAAGGAGACGATAATAAGGAACATAGAAAGGAAATCCTATGCGCTGGCGTTATTTATAGATTTTAGTAAGGCATTCGACTGTCTAAGTCATAACATTTTATTAGACAAACTAGAATGTTACGGAGTAAGTGGTAGCTGCTTATCACTGTTAAAGTCTTACTTAAGTGACAGATACCAGTGTGTTTACGTGAACGGTCACAGGTCGTCTTGTCTAATAAACAAATTTGGCGTGCCTCAAGGAAGCGTTTTAGGGCCGCTTTTATTTAATATCTACATTAATGACATTGTGAACTTTAATACTAATGCTGAATTTATTATATACGCTGATGACAGCACTGTCATATTGTCTGGAAACGACGTGCGCAACTTGACAACGGATTGCAATGAACTGCTAAGAAAGTTATCTACCTGCTCTCAGCTAAATCAACTTAGGATCTACGCGAAGAAAACTAAGGTAATTATTTTTCGCTCCAAGAACAAATTGCTCCCGTTAAATAATACTATTGCTTTTGAAGGTCAAAAAATCGAAATAATTGACAGTCACAAAATCATTGGCGTGCACTTTTCTTCACAACTTACTTGGGACATACATGTAAATTACCTATGTGAAAATCTCTCCTCTGTGACAGGTGTCTTATCACGATGTCGTAGTTTGCTACCTACAAAGGCCAAAGTACAGATTTATAATGCTTTATTTCATGCCCACTTAAATTATTGCGCCTTAGTGTGGAGTACAACCACTATAACCAATATACGTAAAATTCTGATGCTACAGAAGAAGATTATTCGCTATATTGGCAACATAGACTATTATTCTAGCACCAGAGAAGCGTTTCCTAAGTACAACATTATTAGAATTGACAACCTTTATACTTTTCGTTTATTACATACTGCGCGATATGCTTCTGAATCCCTCAAGAACTATATAAAACAGTTGGCATCGTTAGAACGTCCTAGAATTGATGTGAACACAAGGAACCCTGAGACATGGTCAGTTCCATATTTCAGGACGCACTAGAAACATCAATCGTTGGCATATAACCTACCATCTACTTTAAATAAATATAAAGATATTGACACGGTCAGTAAAAAAGACTTCCGCTTATATTTCGTTCACTTGTAATGTCACATACTGTGACATTCTGTGTAATTGAATTGTGCGTAACTTATGTTGTTTCTTCAACATAGTCTTCTGCTTACGTGAATTTCTTGCTGTGTTATATGGCCAGTGTTTTTCTTTTATTTTTGTCCCGAATAGCTAGTATTGCTACATTGGTACGGTGTTATTATTCTGTGTTATTATTATTTATGTTTATTACTTATGTTATAGCCGTATTTTATAGTATGTAGCACTTTTTTATTTATTTTTTTCTAGCACTTTTTATGCACATGTATCTATTTTCACTTTTGCTTCCTGCAATCTTCCTGCTGGAAATCCATGTAAATCACTGTACATGTACATACGATATGGTATTCTGTTTTACTTGTTGGTTTTCTCGTCACTGCACCGGACTGCTTGTTGTTACTGCCCTGTATAGTCTGGTCGTTGGGTCTCGTCAAGCTACTTATGTAGCTTTTAACCCAACGCAACGATCCAGCATGTATAAACTGGAAAATAAATTGAATTGAATTGAGTATTCACAAACTAACCATGGCCTTTCCTCACGTTTTCCTCAAGTTTCTGTACTCTCTACGTGCGTTTAAGCGCACAGAAATGGAAACAGGACCAAATATAGCAACGAGATTGGTTCATGTATACTAGCCTACTGTTCAGCAAGCGCAATAATGGCTTAAAACCGATGAGGAAAACTCGAGGTAAGGTTGAGGTTGGTTTGTGAATACGGGCCTATATTTATATTTGAGAAGCTTGATAAATGCCGACATTGCATGTATACTACAGAATAAGGAAGATCACTGCATTCGTCTGCTGAGTGGCTTTCTTCGTCCTCGTTGGTATCCCCCTCCACTACGTTGAGCCAACAAGTCCAAGTAGAAATTCAGTAGAAGACCTGAAGAACCAAAGACCAGCCAGCATACTTGCACATTGTACTCACGTTAATATGATTTCGAACAGGGTTACAGGCTTACCTGAGCCCAATATTGCATAAAAGTCGCGTGAAATAAGGCGACCAGAGAAAAACATTTATAAATGTCTTTCATAAGGCACGAAAGTGCACTGAACTACGCAGAAGTGCCCGCAGCGTTGAGTAGATTGCATCTTCAAAACTTTTGTTTTTGGTCACACCTTTCACCTTGGAGCATGCTCAAACAACGCACCCATGCCAACTTCTTCCTGCAGCGGACACTAGGCAAATGATGATGGTCAAAATTCACTCGCGACTTAGTGCGAGGGTGAAGGTTTACGAGGGGTTCACTACGGGTATTAAGCTATTTTTCCGCAGCGGATTTAAAAGGTTAAATAACTTTCTGTGAATCGATTTGTCTGCTAGACGGTGAAAGGTGCCGAGGAGTGGATCCACGCGTGTGGGCCGGTGCAGTTTTATTTCGAATACGATGGCTTCATTCTAATGCGATTCTTGTTAGACAGTGAAGAGGAAGCGTGGGCGACGGGAGATGGGGATCAAGCGAATTTTCGCAGGTCACGGACGCAGAACATTCCCGTCAGGCGAGCGCCTCCGCCCGTATGGCAGGGCAAACTGACACTATCGAATGCATTGTCATGGCTACTAAGGTGCCTGGAATATCATTGAAATGGTGTTCCAGACGCGTCGCAGAAAGCATGTGACATAAATACGCGTCAGGACGTCCGGCGGAGCCACAAGTTGATAGCTCGACGATTCTGAAACAATAGGTTCAGGCTCCACGCTTCACGCGTTTATCCTAGCTTCCAGGAAGCACACAGGATCCAAGGGTGACCGATTGCCACGGACTGTGCCAGTGCTGTCATGCGTTTCGAATCGAACACGGACGCCGGCTGCACATGCCGCCCGCGCTGGCCAAGGCCGACAGGAGAAAGCGACTTTCACCACGCTATATCCATAGCTATTTTCGAACAGCATGCCCACAAAACAACTTCAACGACTTGTGGCCCTCAAGATAGTCGTGAAGCTATCAAAAGCAAGGAGGAAATTTGTGAATATCCCTACGCGAACTCTCACGACTCTGACACTGCCCCAGTAGGCGGAAGAGACTATATACACTCCGCTCCTCCCCACAACTGTCCTGAGTGAACAAATATTTATTACCGAGATGAACAACGCAATGAGTGTAGCAGACAATGAGTGTAGCAGACATATTTACGGATGACAGTAGAAGCGAGAATCGTGTGAATAGCTGGTGTGACATTTCTATGAGGCCTTAAAAATCTTGTCGACAAAACAGACACAGAACAGACAAGATGCTTTATACTTGCAAAAGATGGGCACAAAAATCTAGAACAAGTCACTTTTTTTGTGTGTCTCGTATTATGGTTCGCACATTTTTATGTTCCCCCGCGAGCACGGTTGTTGTCATTGGGAATCCTCGCGCCAGTCAAGCTCACTTGCATGTCTACCGCCTACCTCTCCTCTCAGTCTTGTATACATTTGGTAGACAAGATTCTAGTCTTTGAATTGAGCCTCTAGACAACCCCTTAAATATAGGAAGAACGAGGACGAGTTATTGCCTCCCGGTGTTTGCCGTCTTTGCGGCAAGAATCGTGACGTCAGCTGTTTGCTCGCGTGACGCCAGGATTGAATAAGCTCTTGATTCTTCAATGTGTACGAGAGATATCTGATGTGAATTGTCCATGCTGTCGCCCGCCATGTCTCACATGACTATCGTGCGGGATAAGTTGATTTCTCTTCGCTTTCTGTTTTTGCAACTGCGCACGCGGAGATAGCAGCGTGTTGTCGAAAAGCGCGAAATCCTGACTAACTGAACGCTTAGTGCAGACATTCCACGTGTTTCATGAACAAATAAGTGTAGAGGAGGAGATATCGCTTACAGGAACGGCAGCGAAGGCGAGAGAGACACTATACCATCTCGCCTTTGACTCGGTAAATTTAGGGGCCCTTTCACGAAGCAATACGCATGGCAGGCCTATCTGCTTCAACCAGCTACTTGAACCAAATCCTCCCTGCAAATCCCGACTTGTAAAAAATGGTGAAGTCAAAATGACGTTCCAAGTAATAAAGCAGACGCGCTATGCACCATCGCTCGAGCTAGGCGAAACTCAAAATCTTTCCGAGCTCTGGCGACACCCCCTTTCGAATGGGCCAACCGTGCGAAAAAGTCAGACCCACCCATTCGCACACTGCGTATCGTTGGTTACAATGGAACCCGGCATCCCGCCAAGGACAGTCAACGAAGTTGAGCGGTGTCTTCAAACCAGAGGCATCTTCTTTCTTTTGTTTGTTTTTCCATCAAGTGCAAAAGTGCACCCATGCAATAAAAAAGTCAGAAGGTTTTCCTGAATATTTCTGAAAGACGCGAACAGTTTCAATTTTAATGCCTGCACTAAGTTTGCATTAGAATATTGAGCACGTGTTAATCATCATGGTCAGCTTCTACATTCAAGCTCGGCCGGTGCACGCCTTCTTTCGTCATCTTCATCATCCGTTAGCACCCGAGCACGTGCGGTCATATAATTAGCGATTTTTCTGCGTGGTATACTAGGCTAGTCAAACCAGAAGATGTCATGACCAAAGTACAATTAAGCCAAGTCGTGGTAAGACCGAGATGATTACGCCACATCTTAATACGGCCATGGTAATTGTTGAAGTCGTCAGGGACGAGCGAGAAGGCAGGAGGATGGGTTACCTGAAAACAGGTTTATTCCAGAACCGCGTTCTAGCCTAGGAGCCCAGCCACGCGCACCTCGAGCACACGCGGTCACCGGCTTCGCCTGGCTTGTCCTAGATGGCAGCATCTACAACATCGCCCAATGCAATCGAGCGACGTTCGCTGCAGCAGGCGGCTTCACGCACCTGCCACTGCTGGTATGTCACTTCGGGAATATGAGATTATATAGCTCCCTCCGGTTTCTACGAACAGCACCAGTGTCAGTGTTAAACCAATAAGATCGAGGCTCATCGGCTGGCGCTTGTACTGTCCCTTTTCTCTTGAGATCTGTCACTCACACGCCATCTCAATAAAGAAGTTTTGGCAGGTCACAGACTCCGTGACGTCTGTCGAAGTATTTCCTTTGACATTGTGTGTATCTTTCCTCGAAATTCCGAAGGCTATCTTGATCTGGCAATTGGGGTGTCAGCTTGGTGGAACACAGAGGAAGCCTGGCATGAGCAGTTTCCATGAGCAGTTCGGCAGGGCTATATACACTCTTCGAAGGAGTCGACCTGTAAGCTAGAAGTGTCAGGTAAGGGTCCTTGGTCTTCGCCATGAATGTCTTGATGATTTTCACTGCAGCCTCTGCAAATCCATTGCTCTGAGGATGATGAGGGCTAGATGTAATGTGCTTAAAGCCATAGTTTTGGGCGAAGAGTGAAAACTCAGTCGACATAAAATGCGGGCCGTTGTCGGAAACCACTTCCTCGGAAAATCTGTGGCGTGCAAAAATTGATTTTCAGTGGTTGATTACGGCTGCGGAAGCGAGCTTCTCAAGTCGAACGAGTTCGGGGTATCTTGAATAATAGTCGGTAAAATATCAACCACCACTGGTTCTTGAAGTGAAACAAATCCATCGCAATGCGTTGCCAAGGCCTCTCAGGAAATTCGAAGCTTATTAGTGGCATTTTCCTGTTTATTCTTGTTTCGATGCATTGCTGACATCGCTTGCCGAGTACTTGGAACACCGCTGGAAATTCTTATTTCGGGTTCACTTTGTCGGCAACGGCGTTTACGAAGGTCAGCATCTGTAGCTTTTTGATAGCTGGCTTGTTTATAGCAGCGGAGTGCAGACCTGATCTATCCCGAGTAGTTGCATGGTTGCAGTAGATGAGCTGCAGTTGTGCCACTCCTGCTGTTGGAAGAAGCTTTCCATCTGGGCCATGCAGCTGACGAGGAGGAGCTGATAGAAGCAGTCTGTCCTTGAGCGTCTGGAATACGTGCGTCGGGAGGACGATTTCGTCGGCACCAGTGTCAATTTTGAAGTCTACTTGCTGGCCTTAAACCAAGACTTGCTTCCCAGTTTCCAGTATCCGTCGTCTTGACTGCTTCAGGAAATCCTGCTTCTAAGGTTCCGTGCTCGGTTGTGACACAATCGAGGCGACGCGACATGTATACGGAGGCATAGTGACCTTTCTTCCGGCAATTCCTGCAGACTTCAGAGTGTGCTGGGCAGAGAGTGTGAGAGTGACGCTCTTGACCGCACCAACGGCACGGTTTCTGCTCTCTGTTTTTTACCGGAGGGTGAGGATTGCTTACTGGCCCCGTGCAGATAACTGCCGATTTTGTCTTGCATTGAAGCACGTCGAGTGTTCTGCGCTCTGAATGCAACTTTGTTCAAAGATCTGGTGGAGCTCCCTGGTGGAGCTCCACTTGTTGCTGACGGACACTTTCGACCTGGCGAACGGAACCTAGAGCCTTTCGTAGGGTGAGCTCTGCGTCGAGCTGTAACCTGGCGGATAGCTCCTTGTCTTTTATCCCAACCACGAGGCGGTCGCGCACGAACTCCTCTCGAAGAGCACCGAACTCGCAATCTTTCGAAAGCGTGTGAAGCGCAGTGACGAAACCTTCGGCCAACCCACCATCTTGTTGCAGCCTGGCATTAAATCTGGCTCGTTCGAAGATTACGTTGTGTCACAGAATGAAATACTTGTCGAACTGCTCCACGACGGAGTCGAATTTTTCAAAGTTATCTTTAGATAAAGGGAAGGTAGCGTAGATTTCCTCGGCTAACTCACCCATGATGTAGAGTAGGGCGTCTACTTCATGTTGCTCGGGCTTTACGCACAAACCTCAAGAGGTTCGGAAACGTTCAAAACGCCGTTCCCACTTCGGCTACTTGTTCGGCGACGAAAAGTTGAAGGCGTCCGGCGGTTGAATAATGAATGACGCCATGACCGGTGCTATATTGCTTCCGGCGTCCTTCGCTAGGATGATGACTAGAAGCCGATGTCCACTGGTGGCACCTGTTCTTCTGACACCATGTTAAGTAAGTCGTCAGCGACCAGCGAGAAGGCGGGAGGCTGGGTTGCGTGGACACAGGTTGTTGTTCTTCTCCTATCGTTAGTGGCGCATACCCACTGTGGGGGATCGGCCAAGAATCGAGTGCTTTTAAAATTTACTGTTCAGATTTGGAATGATGGAGGTTTAACAGAAAGATTACCGATAGCCTAGGAAAGTGTGGTGCTTATTGTAATGCATACAAATATTTACATAAACGAATTTCTTTTTATAATGAATCAATCATCTGATTTTATACGTTTATAATTATGTGGACATGTTAGGATAATGAAACTGGTTAATTAGTCAACCTATTAGTTTCATCAATATAGTCCCGGGCGGCCGCACATACTGTCGCATTAGAGAAACCAGAAATGGAAGCTCCAAAAGACAAAATGACAGGCAGAGATAAGTCCATACCAATACCACATAAAGGTATTTCTAATAGGGTTTTTCGTAATGTGTCAAACCGCCTGCAGGTCAAAAAGAATAGTTATATTGTTTCCAGTTCATCACAGAATGCACGCAGTGACGAAGGTGCCTGAGCAGACCTGTGTTTATAGAAATTTAGGTTTGGTACCCGGCAACGCACCCTTGTGATAGCTACTTCTTGTTTTCGAGTGCGGCAAAAACTCTTCGCCAGGGATATAATAAATGGCTATATTCTGTAGAGTTTGTTAGTGCTGAACCTTTAAAGACTTGCATAGGCGTACGTCTGCGGAATCGAGCAGCAGTCACATAAGCGGATGATGGACAGAGCGGTAGAATTGGTTCGCTGATTGACGACTTAGCTAAGGAATCGGCTATTTCATTTAGAAACAAACCTTTGTCCAGTCACCCAAATTAATCGTACTTTTCTCAAATGCGCAGGTACTAGTGCACGGAACGCCTTTGTTACGTGATTATCAGCACCAACAAAAAGTGCCGCACAGAGAGATAGGAAATCTGTTATTATGACAGCTGATGTAATTGCTGTATCTATCTTGCGTAAGGCGAGCCCTACTGCCAGGAGCTCTGCCAGCCGGTGACCGAATCTTTCATCGGATTTCAGCGGATCCCCACGACCGTTCCTGCAGTAGCTGGTGCCGCGCTCAACCTACTGGGGTGTTCTTGGCTGAGGATTGAGTGGTTTTAACTTTCTGTCTTAGAGTCCGACTCTATAGTTTATCTGTTTCTGAGTCTAACCATATCTCTAGTGCTCATGTCGACTACTTCTCCTGGCCAGGCGCGATCCGCCTGGTCAGCGTCCCTGCCGTCTAATGAATTACCGCTAGACTCCTTTTTCCACAGTGGTATCGACAGCATTCCCGTGGCACTGGTACCTACAAATGGAGGCTTCATCAGACTTAGAAACCCCAGGTGGTTCAAAAGGAACTCAAGACAACTTCAAATCATTTCCAGACCATCACAGATGTGCGCACATTTGGGCGAGGAGGTATCGTGTGTAGCTCGCCGGATCAGACCTGCGTGCAGGATCTGCTCAAATGCACCTCTTTTGCTGCTACCCCGGTGAGTGCTTTTATTCCGCCTCACCTTGCATGTACCAAAGGCCTTGTACGGGGAGTCGACTCCAAGCTGAGTCCAGCTGAGACCCTAGACAGGCTCTCTGGAGCAGGCGTAATTTCAATTTACCGGTGTAATCGCCTAGTCGACAACCAGAGGGTACCAACCGAATCTGTTATCGCGACATTTGTGGGCACAAAATGCCCGTCAGAAATAAAATTATGGCCACTGATCTTCCGAGTAGAACCCCTCGCTTCTCGTCCGATTCAGTGCAAGAACTGCTGGAGATTCGGCCACAGTGCGGGAGGATGTAAATCTAACGTTCGTTGTCGCACCTGTGGAGAGAGTCATTCTTCAAGCAATTTTACTGCAACAGTGGAAAAGTGTTGTCTCTGTGGGGGCAGTCACTGCGCCGACAACTCTGACTGTTCCGCTCGTTCCCGGGAGGTTCAAATCCTAGAAGTTATTGACCGCCGCCGCTGTTCTCGAAGGGAAGCCATTGACATAGTTAGAGACAGGGCTTTTGGATACTCTGGTATTACAGTGCGCTGCACTTCCAGTATGGACTCAACCCTATCGCAGGCTATTGAAACTGCTGTGGAAAAGGCAGTGAGTAAGGCAATGGATAAACTAATATCTAACCTTTCCGACTGTTTAGTGCAAATTCTTTCAAGCCAGATTGGACAAACAGTACAGACTAGTACATAACCTGCAGTATTACACATTACTAGTGACGCCACACAGCTACGCAATGTAGTGATGGACGAACTTTCTGCATCTGCAGGCAAGGCTAAGCAGCCAGGAACACAGGTGCACTTGGACCGACATTCGCCTCGGCCGAGTACAAGTACTGATACAGATATGGAACTCGATATACGAACTAATAAACGTACCAGATCCCCTATCTTCACCGATCTCAAGTCCAAATCTAAACGGAATGAATCAGCTATTTCGCGTGAAAATGCTAACAAGGGCGCGGCATGCGCCTCTGCGGTGCGCTCAACACCATAGGTCAGTTGAGGGTACTGCAGTGGAACTGCCGTTCTATATTCTCAGCCTCAACCGACTTACATTACTTTTGCAAAAATTTTAATCTTGATATTATAATTCTCCAAGAAACTTGGCTTACACCAGATAAAAATTTCCATCTTGCAGGTTTTCGTTCTTTTCGATTAAATCGCCCATCACGTGGTGGTGGTTTAATGATCCTTGTATCAAGTAAATTATGCCATAGGGCGAAAATTTCTTTCAGAATGTTAGACTTGGATTGCGAATTATTAGCCTTAGACTTGTGTCTCCCCGGATACCACCCTTTTTCAATCGTAAATTGTTACTTCCCCTCCGGTGTGCAAAGCACGCGTTATCTTGAAAGCGTTTTGGTAGCATGTAGAAAGGAAATTGTACTCACAGGAGACTTTAATTCACGCCATTTGTCTTGGGGTATAAGGACAGATTCTTGTGGTAGGCGACTGTGGGAATGGACTATTGATCACAACCTCTCCTGTCTGAATAAAGGTCATGTAACATTTGTCCGAGGTCAAACTAGCTCAGTATTGGATTTAACGTTTTGCTCCAATGCAATCAAGATTTTGTCATGGGCTGTTCTGGATTCGGCAACTAACAGTGACCATCTTCCTGAACTTTTTTACATTACTTGTCCAACAATAACTTTAGATCAGCCAAAACGCACATACATCAACCATAGCAAATTTCAAGCCTGCCTCCGTTCTGCCATTTCCAAGCTTGGAAATGCCAGTACTAAGGAGATTGCATCTACGATAGGTTCAATGCTGGAGGGATCTAGAAAAAATTCTGAATTTTCTAATCCATCCAATAAACGATCCTCCTCTCGTTGGTGGAATGATGAGTGTACGCGCGATTATAGAAGACGAAAAGCCGCTTGGAAAAAACTTCTTCTTAATCAGAGCCCAACAAACTGGAAAGAATATCAATTCCTTGCTGGCGTATTTAAGCGTACAGTGAGCCGCGCGAAATAATACGAGAGTAGACATTTTGATTATCTTTCTAAATCAAAAAATAAGCGTGCTTTGTTCGCTTATCTTCGGACAAGAAAAGTACTACCAGCACCTTTAACGTTGCAGTCATGTGTCTTGACGCCGGTAGAAATGAACACCTCTCTAGAAGACATAGCGCAAGGTTTAGAACGCCGCTTCACTGCGAATTTTTCGGCTATACAGTCCGTTCTGGTAAACTTGCATGAATTTCCAGAAGTTTCTTTAGCTGAATTGAATCAGACAGTATTATGCTTACCGAGAACGGCTCCCGGACCAGATGGGATTACGAACTCTATGTTGAAATTTTTACTCCAGGAATCGCCTAATCTTTTGCTAGAACTAGTGAATTACTCTTTGGGGAATGCATGGATACCTCCAGAATGGAAACTTGCCAAAATTGTATTGTTGCTAAAAAATGAAAATGATGCATACACGTTGGATAACATAAGGCCGATCGCACTGACATCAAACTTAGTGAAATTGGTTGAGAGAATCATCAATATACGAATTAATGAACATATTACCATGAGGTCTATTCTAAGTCCCTGTCAAATTGCGTTCAGGGCTGGTTGTTCAATTTGGGATGCCCACGTTGACTTAGAAAGTAGGCTTCAATTAGCTCGGCTACATAAAAAATATGCTGCTTTAGTTACCTTAGACATCGCTAAAGCATATGATACCGTGGAGCACTGTATTTTGATAGATAGATAAGAATACCTTGATTTTCCATCATACATAGTAGCGTGGGTTCACAATTTTCTCGCAGACAGGAAATTTTATTGTTTTAAAGATGGGTTTTCATCATCTACTCATACCCAAACGAGGGGAGTACCGCAAGGCTCGGTGCTTTCCCCGGTGCTATTTAATTTACTAATGAGCACCCTCCCACGTAAACAGGATATAACAACTTATGTTTATGCAGACAATATCGCATTTTTTGCAATGGCAGATAACATTCAGACCTTATATGAACGGCTGCAGACTTACCTTAATATATTGGAGAGCTGGCTCGATGGCAACAGCTTTTTACTTAATCCGAGTAAATGTGCCCTCCTTGTTTTTCCGCTGCAATACCCTGTGAACCTCTCTCTGTCTTACCATCATGAGGATATACCACAGGTGGAATCTGTTAAATACCTTGGAGTAATTTATCACACATCGCTTAACTGGCGATCTCACATCGAATATATCGCCGAAAAGGGTGTGCGGGCCATTGGCATATTACGTAGGCTGAGTAACTACCGCATAGGTATGAGAAGAGACACATTATTAATGATATACCGCATGTATGTTCGTCCCATTTTGGAATTTGGTTGTGTGCTTTTCTCTGGAGTTCCAGCTTACAAGTTGCGGCCTCTAATTCTTCTGGAAAGAGAAGCTTTGCGCTTATGCCTTGGCCTTCCCAAAACAGTCGCCAACAATGTGTTATATCTCGAATCGAGGGTCCCTCCACTTTCTTGTCGAATTCGCCTTCTGACTGTTCAGACATTCTTAAGAATTTATGAATCACCATTACAACATTAAGAAACAGCCTTTATTTCCACCCCGGAATCATTTTTTGCTGCTAGATGGCCGCGATTTCACACGCCACAAATTATATTTGTGCAAAATTTACTGGAGCCTCTAAACGTACGTATATGCGACATCATGCCGAGTCGTTATAATTCAGCCCCGGTGGAAATTCAATTCGACGACATTTTTCCTAATAATGCCAAATTACTTTTCCATAATATTTTGGATGGTTTACTTCAAGATCACCTGCGCCGTATTACAACGAACGTTATTATTGCTACAGACGCATCGCAATACGACGAAAAGTCAGGGGTTGGTATTTTCAGCCCGATTTTAAATTGGATTTATTCCCTTCGGCTACCCGATTTCATACCCGTTTTTGTGGCTGAGTTTCTGGCAGTAGTGCTCGCCTTACGCAAGTTAGATACAGCAATTACATCAGCTGTCATAATAACAGATTCCCTATCTCTTTGTGCGGCACTTTCTGTTGGTGCTGATAATCACGTAACAAAGGCGTTCCGTGCACTAGTACCTGCGCATTTAAGAAAAGTGCGATTAGTTTGGGTGCCTGGACATAAAGGTTTGTTTCTTAATGAAATAGCAGATTCCTTAGCCAAGTCGTCAATCAGCGAACCAATTCTACCGCTCTGTCCATCATCCGCTTATGTGACTGCTGCTCGATTCCGCAGACGTACGCTTATGCCAGTCTTTAAAGGTTCAGCACTAACAAACTGTACAGAATATCGCCATTTATTATATCCCTGGCGAAGAGACTTTTGCCGCACTCGAAAACAAGAAGTAGCTATCACAAGGCTGCGTTGCCGGGTACCAAATCTAAATTCCTATAAACACAGGTCTGCTCAGGCACCTTCGCCACTGTGTGCATTCTGTGATGAACTGGAAACAATAGACCATTTCTTTTTGACCTGCAGGCGGTTTAACTCATTACGAAAAACCCTATTAGAAATACCTTTGCGTGGCATTGGTATGGACTTATCTCTGCCTGTCGTTTTGTCTTTTGGAGCTTCCATTTCTGGTTTCTGTAATGGCACAGTATGCGCGGCCGTCCGGGACTATATTGATGAAACTAATAGGTTGACTAATTAACCAGTTTCATTATCTTAACATGTTCACATAATTATATACGTATAAAATCAGATTGTTGCTCTATTCTAAGAATAAATTTGTTTATGTAAATATTTGTATGCATTACATTAAGCACCACACTTGCCTACAGGCTATCGGTAATCTTTCTCTTATACCTCCATCATTCTAAATCTGAACAGTACATTTTAAAGCCACTCGATTCTTGGCCAATCTCCCACAGTGGGTATGCGCCACTAACAATAGGAGAACAACAACAACAACAACTCAGCCACGAAAACGGGTATGAAATCGGGTTGTCGAAGGGAATAAATGCAATTTAAAATCGGGCTGAAAATACCAACCCCTGACTTTTCGTCGTACTGCGATGCGTTTGTAGCAATAATAACGTTCGTTGTAATACGACGCAGGTGATCTTTTAGTAGACCATCCAAAATATTATGGGGAAGTAATTTGGCATTATTAGGAAAAATGTCGTCGAATGGAATTTCCACTGGGGCTAAATTATCACGACTCGGCATGATGTCGCATATATGTACGTTTAGAGGCTCCAGTAAATTTTGCACAAATGTAATTTGTGGTGTGTGAAATCGCGGCCATCTAGCAGCAAAAAATGCTTCCGGGGTGTAAATAAAGGCTGTTTCTGAATGTCGTATTGGTGATTCATAAATTTTTAAAAATGTCTGAACAGTCAGAAGGCGAATTCTACAAGAAAGTGGAGGGACCCTCGATTCGAGATACAACACATTGTTGGCAACTGTTTTGGAAAGGCCAAGGCATAAGCGCAAAGCTTCTCTTTCCAGAAGAATTATTTATTTATTTATTTATTTATTTATTTATTTGAATACCCTCAGGGCCCGTAGGGCATTACAGAGGGGGTGGGTACAACATATATAACACGCAAGAAAAAAAGACAAAATAAAGAAACAAGTATCAGATGCGCAAATCAGGAAGGCAACATAAGTCAACTAAAAATGTATAAGAATTCAAGCACATACAAGACAAAGATAGATAATGGAAACTGCGTATAGTTACAAGCATTGCTGAGAAATTGCAGTCTTGAATAACAAAGGGTCTGTTATTGATACAACGGAAGAGGGAAGGTGTTTCCAATCGGCCAATTACAGAAGCGCGCTGTTGTTGTTGTTGTTGTTGTTGTTCACCTATTGATAGTGGCGCATACCCACTGTGGGGGATTGGCCAAGAATCGAGTGGTTTTAAAAACTACTGTTAAGATTTGGAATAATGGAGGTATAACAGAAAGATTACCGATAGCCTAGGAAAGTGTGGTGCTTAATGTAATGCATGCAATTATTTACATAAACAAATTTATTCTTAGGATAGAGCAATAATCTGATTTTATACGTATATAATTATGTGGACATGTTAGGATAATAGAACTGGTTATTTAGTCAACCTATTAGTTTTGTCAATGTAGTCATGGACTGCCACGCATACTGTCGCATTAGAGAAACCAGAAATGGAAGCTCCAAAAGACAAAATGACAGGCCCGGATATGTCCATACAAATACCACGAGAAGGTACTTCTAAAAGGTTTTTTCGTACTCTGTTAAGTCGCCCGCAGGTCAAAAAGAAATGATCTATTGTTTCCAGTTCATCACAGAACGCGCACAGTGGCGAAGGTGCCTGGGCAGACCTGTGTTTATAGAAATTTAGATTTGGTACCCGGCAACACAGCCTTGTGATAGCTACTTCTTGTTTTCGAGTGCGGCAAAAGTCTCTTCGCCAGGGATATAATAAATGGCGATATTCTGTAGAGTTTGTTAGTGCTGAACCTTTAAAGACTTGCATAAGCGTACGTCTGCGGAATCGAGCAGCAGTCACATAAGCGGATGATGGACAGAGCGGTAGATCTGGTTCGCTGATTGACGACTTAGCTAAGGAATCGACTATTTCATTTAGAAACAAACCTTTATGTCCAGGCACCCAAACTAATCGTACTTATCTCAAAAGCGCAGGTACTAGTGGACGGAACGCCTTTGTTACTTGATTATCGGCACCAACAGAAAGTGCCGCACAGAGAGATAGGCAATCTGTTATTATGACAGCTGATGTAATTGGTGTATCTAACTTGCGTCAGGCGAGCACTACTGCCAGAAATTCAGCCACAAAAACGGGTATGAAATCGGGTAGTCGAAGGGAATAAATCCAATTTAAAATCGGGCTGAAAATACCAACGCCTGACTTTTCATCATACTGCAATGTGTCTGTAGCAATAATAACATTCGTTGTATTACTGCGCAGGTGATCTTGTAGTAAATCGTCTAAAATAGAACCGCGTTCTAGCCTAGCAGCCCAGCCACGCGCCACTCGCACCACGAGCACACGCGGTCACCGGCTTCGCCTGGCTTGTCCTAGATGGCAGCATCTACAAGAGTAATTAAGCCATGTAAAGCTACAACCGTGCTAACTAAAGCATACCAGATGCCGCACTAACTAAACCTTAATTAAGACAACGTTAATCATGAGCACGCTAAAACAGTGCTAATTAGACCTTCCTAGTATGAAGACAAGAGGCTGGATTTTGGGTACTAAAAAGTGGGTTCAAGACGCTATAAATAGGCAGGTAAAACAATGTATTAGGCCTCCGGAACAAAAATATAGGCACAATAAATTTCTACGAAAATTGAAATAATTTAAAACGAAAACGTCAGTGACCTTTATCTGCAACAAGAAGCAGGAAAAATTTGTTTGTAGTAGCACAAAGGCTCCAACGTTTGAACATAGGGAGGCACTTCTCGGGCGGTTCGCAGCATAGGGTCTTTCGTTTTATTGCCTAGCATAATGGTTCAAAGGTCCACCGTTCAATCACTGCTTTCCTTTCGTTTCGTCAGGCAGAAAAGGGCAGCGCAGGAGCAACTAAGCAGACCACTTAGACACCAAAAGGGAGGGGTGCCAGGTCCAGTCACGTAGGATCTCCGCTGTCGGTGAAGTATACACTATGGAGGACCCCTCACCAGGCTTGGGCATTTCGAGCTGACAAGCGTAATAAATGCACTGGGCACTTAGTATACTGTCTGCTAAGATTTGCAACGCTACAGGTCGCGTAGAGACGCTGAACTTCAACTGAATGCCACTTGCTCTTCTCGTGGGTGCACGCCCCAAGATGAAGCGACTGACGTACAGCAAGCAATAGTCCTGCTCTTACGTCGCCCCTTTACGTTGACACTGGTGTTCTGATGTCGCTCACCGTACACTCTTCATCGGATGTTGGATAAATTTCGGCTATATCTAGAAAAACAGGCAAAAAATGTCGCGTTTTCGGGCTATACCCAGTTCTTTAAGCGGGACCTGATTAGAAGCGTTGCACGTGGCTTTATTTTAGGTGACATGTGTAATTTGTGTATTCTGTTGTTGAGCATAACGAATGAAAGCTCAGAGAAATAGTGAAACACGCAAACGGAATGACAGCTTGTTTCTGCTCTTACAAGCTACACCAGCACCTCTGTTGAGCGACAAGTGCGCACTTTCTCGCCAGCAAGAGTTATTTCTGAACACAAGGTTATGGCCAATGCAGCATATACACCACATGTACTTAAAGAATGCTTTGAAGCCAGACAAGCAATCGGAAACACTTCTCCTCAATGCCCGCATTGTCAAGAATTACGCCTAGCAGATTAGCACCGCCTCATTTGGGTTTGCTCTTCTTTCTCACGAGGAAGCACACACATCGAAAACTTGCCACGCGACAACATAGAAAGTTTAGGCGTTGTGCTACAGTGTAATGACGAAGCTCCGAAAGCACTAGCTACCTGTGCTAGTGCAAGTGTTCTGTTTCGAGTGGTCTAGAAGAGGTTGGCCAACTCGGGCACGTCTACTGCAACGAATGAACGCGAACTGGTTGCTATCTTAATAATATGCTGACTCTGTGCATGCACCTGATAATTCGTTCCTCCAATATTCCCAAACTACGGCCCTGAGTCGTTTTTTTCTTGGAAATAAAGGTTCAATTTATTCATTCGTTTCGAATGGCCGCGAGATGCTGTCCGCTAAACAGCCGCCGTTTCGTGTGTGCCTCAGTAGACGAGTGGCTAGGGTGCTCCGTTGCTGACCCGAAGGTTCATTCCCGGCCGCGGTCGTTGCATCTCGATGGAGGCAAAAAGGCCTTCGTCAAAAAATCCGGAGACCTCCCCTACGGCGCCCCTCATATCGCGATTTTTCGACGTAAAACCTCTCATACTATTACTACTCCATTCGTCTTCTCGTCATTTCTGCATCGTGCCTTTCTTTGCCAATCCTGACAACGCATAGCGTGTTTTTGGTGCATCATGTCTGACCGCAGCTTCAGCGGAGCGCCGTGGTGTATCGCGGTCAGAATACATGATCCATGCCAGCCTCTCCAAAAGTATCTCACAGTGACGGGCAAAACAGAACAGAGAACGCCGAAATGACACAACGATGGCGTACGTGCACCAGTAGGCTGGGGCAAAGACATGCGCGCATGACCTTGCGTGCGCATGATGTGCTGGCGTGTATGCGTCATGTGGTCCTCCTGCCCAGATACCGAAGAAAGCAGGGAAGGAATTGGGCTTGCGATGGTGACACAGGACGAGAGGCAAGGGTTTCAAGCTTGCTTCCTCGCATCGTGGTTTCGTGGTTCGTAGCGAACCCATTTGAGTCGGCTGACAATATCGCCGATGTAAAAGTAGCTGAATAAATGTGCTGTTTGGCTCGGTCCGACAGCGTCTGCTGTGTCCGTGTGTTCCGAAAGCGTGCCTCATTTCGAGACCCCCTAAAATATAGGTGATGCAAGTTCTATAGCTTGCTTTCAGGTCATTGCTAGGCTCTAGATAGCTGATGCTTGATTGCTTCTGCGTTTAATCACAGCACAGAAGTTTGACTAAAACCACAGACAGACACGACACGGATGTCCGAACTCCAGAGACAGAAACCTACGTTGAAACCAAGCGTTCGCACCTGGTCTACGGACACGTCGTCATTAGCGCAGGCCTTTTCGTAGCCTCCGTTGCCTTTCCCGTTCCCCGCAGCCTTCTTTCGTATTGAGCACCACTCAAGCACTCGCTAAAGACGCTTCAGCGAAGTTGAAACGTACGACCACGGTGTTCATCACTGAGGTAATTCCGACGGCCTCATCACGCGTGTATAGAAATCTTAATTCCAGTTTCCCTACCGTCTGCTCCATGTTTGGTGGACCAGCGGCGAATTGTGGTATTTGCCGATTTATATGGCGTATACCCGTTCATGACGGCTATAGTTCCATTTTGTACACACCAGGGTCCCTATACAGCCGGCTTAAACGGCTTCCGTGACTGTTCAAATGTGCCACAACCGCTGCGACGGTTGTGGCGCATTATCGCTGAGGGCGAGAATCGCAGCCATCGTTCTTCCTTTGTGCTCACCCTGAGAAGCGCGCAAGGAAGAGCCACCGGAGCAGAGAGCGACTTGTTCCGCATTCGAACAATCGACGACCGCGGCGTCGCTCGGGCGAGCGCATCTCCGGCGTCGAGGACGTCGACTCCTTGTCGTCGACCCCCGAGGGTTCACGATGAACCAACTTCATTCGCCACGCACTATGGCGGCACGACACATATCGATGTGACACTGCCATCACGCAAGTTGCGTTATACTCTGTGTAGAAGAGCAAAGCCATCTCTCGTTTCTCAGGATTACTCGCTCTCTGCAAGTGAAGGCCTTGTACGCACGCACGCCAACACTGCATATTTCTCGATTTTTCGGTCACGGACAACGTGACGATTTTGCGCTCACGTTGTTCGTATTGTAATGTTAGCTTATGGTCTTCATTGTTACACACATCTTTGTCGTTGTCCCACCTGCCTTGTATAGCGTTCACTGGCCTCGTCAAGCTGTCCATAAACAGCTTTTAGCCAGTGAACCTCTCCAGAACATGTTTCTTTCTGGGAAAATAAAATGATTTGATTTGATTTGAACCAATGACGCTGACACCAACCAAAAAACCGGAATTTCCACAAGACGAGCTCTGATATTATCGCGTTAGAATGCATTGCTGTTTCATTTCATTTGTGCAACAAAACGTCTTTTCGTGCAATAGAGCTACAGCGTCATTGTAATGCTCAGAATAGTTATGTTTCAGCGCAACAATAAATAAGAAATAAGCAAAGGCACATACACGACGCGTAACGCCAGTGTGCACCGAGTGCAGCATATCGTTATTTCTTGAAGTAAGATCACACAATTTAATTCGCAGTGGGCAGTTAGAAACCAAATGCTATTTCCAGGCCGAAGCCGTCGCATGGGCGTGAACGAGCTCTCGTGCTCCGCAAGCTTACCACGACTCACAGCAAGCCCCACGGCGAATAAAAGGGCCACCCATTCATTTCGCAATGTGTATTTAGCAGCTAATAATGTTCTTGAATCAGTACGAATTAATTGAGGCATTTACAGGATACTCTCCAACTTGACACTTGACTTCAACACCAACGTTGCTGCAACGCATGAGCACAACTCCAGCGCGGCGACGCTAACAGAAGCCTGAGTTGTGCACCACGCTCTTGTGCTGATGAGTGTTTGCTCTTACTTTAACTGTGGTAAATGTGTACTTGGGCACCACATTAAAGCGGCTGAATAAAAATTCGACACTGAAAGAAGCATCACGCACACCAGGGGCGTAGCAAGAATTTCTTTTCGGAGGGGGGAATTCCACCATACGTCACGTATGTTCGTGCTGCTTTTGAATGTGTGGGCATATATACGCAAGCAATACTGAAAATGTTCGGAAAGGTTTGCCCCCCCCCCCTTCCTGGCTACGTCCCTGATGCACAAACAGACACACGCGCACCAGATGACCAGGTGCATCCATCCCTTTTTTATAGTCACGGCGTGGCTGATTCGCGGTTTGCGTTACACGACCCTCAATGTCGACTACCACGCGATCACGAATACGTCGAAGTCAGCGAAGCTTTGCTCCAAGCACCTCCGACTCCGGAACTAGCGCAGCATTCCGCGACAGCAGCGAGGCGCGACCGCCGACGCTGCTGCGGTTCGCCGCGTTCATCACCCGCCCAACACTGACATTACCCATCGACGTCTCGGGCAAAACGTTCGACGCACAGCACGACTGCTCAGCTCTGCACTTTTCTCGAGTGAAGAAAGTTTGCATGAAAATAAGAGCCCATATGGCGGCTTGTGCGTCACCAAGCTGTTAAATTATTTCTCCCTAGCGCATTGCACGATGCTCCCTGCTTCCTTCGTGCATGCAGGTATTTTGATCATAGTGCACGCAAGCGCAACACTTCTGCTGCTATCCACAGTAAACAAAGACAATTTCGCGTGAATAATGAAGCGCCACAGTGAAATATTTCGACAAGTGACCTCGATACCACACCAGAAGCGCCCGATCACCCACGGGAAAGCATCAGTTATCGGAAAACGGCGCACACAGAAATACGCATGCGACCGGCGAGAGTCGTCGCATCTCTGTGCACCCTCGGGGGCGCTGGGTTTTTCGCGAATGATGCCACTACGCAAATGCGCAACTTGAGAAAGAAGCTCGGTGTTTGCAACAGCCCCTTGTCACGAGACGACGTATATAGGACGACTGATGGACGTCCTCGCTGTCTTCTGACGCCTAGCTCGGCGTCTCTCAGTGATAGCTGCGGTCGGCAACTGGTCAACCTCCACCCTCTCTTTTTCTCGCCCATCAGAAGTTGAAAATTCGTGTCCGCTTATGCGCCACAGCATACATGCAACGACCTTGTGAAGCCTGACAAAACACAGACGCCCAGAGTGCAATGTAGAAAATGTTCAGAGGAGATAGGCATGTCGAGATATACAACTGCTTCAATATATATATATATATATATATATATATATATATATATATATATATATATATATATATATATATATATATATATATATATATATATATAATGAGATATAACAGACAGTAATGCCAAGGAATGTACAGGGGAAGTTAATAAAACCAATGGAATGTAAATAAGAAGAAAGAAAAGTGGATGAAAAAATTACCAACTGTGAGCAGGAACAGTTGGTAATTTTTT
Source organism: Rhipicephalus microplus (assembly GCF_043290135.1). Classification (NCBI taxonomy): domain Eukaryota; kingdom Metazoa; phylum Arthropoda; class Arachnida; order Ixodida; family Ixodidae; genus Rhipicephalus; species Rhipicephalus microplus. The sequence goes on along the minus strand of NC_134701.1, from coordinate 20,010,978 downwards.
CATCCACTTTTCTTTCTTCTTATTTACATTCCATTGGTTTTATTAACTTCCCCTGTACATTCCTTGGCATTACTGTCTGTTATATCTCATTATTACTGTGTTAAAACACGGAAAAACGAGTCCTTAGGTACACACTTCTTTCCCTTATATATATATATATATATATATATATATATATATATATATATATATATATATATATATATATATATATATATATATATATATATATATATATATATATATATGGCACAACGGGAGCGTTGTCAACAAGGATAAATATATTTATTTCCCAACAGTTTCGGGAGGGGTCCTCCCTTCATCAGGGTATGAGTTATACTGACATGAACTTCCAAACTTCGTTGCTTCCGCGTCCCTCTCGCCTTGAAAGATGTTTGCGAGAGTGAGAGGGAACTAAAAAAAGGAAAGAAAGAAACAAAAAAGGGAAAGAAAAAACGAAAAAGAAAGAAAAGAAAGAAAGTAAAAAAGAGGAAGCACCACTGTCAACACTGAGAACGAAAGCAACTGTCCGTGTACGTCCACATACGGTTCTTATCACGTGCTGTTCAGTTCTCGACGTGTGTCGGGCCACCCTAGATTGTCGCCGCGGTGGCAGCAGGGTCCGTGACGGCGTGCGTAAAGAAAGGGTTTCCCCTTTAATGGGTCGGTCGGCGTGCGGCGTGCGTAAAGGAAGGGTTTCCCCTTAATGGGTCGGTCGGCTCTTTACCTTTAATCTTCGTCCGTTTCTCTTCAATGGTCATCAAGTGGTAGGCGAACATAAACACTTTGTATGTGCATGTGGAAAAAAAAGAAGAAAAACAAAAAACACAAGAAAAGACAGAGTACACGTACGAGTCAGTCAGAAAAAAGCATGGTCTCCAGCTATCAATCTTTGTCACCAATTTCCTCCTGGCTTACTTCTCGGAGGCAGTTGAGTTTTCTGGGGTCCTCGTTGATGCCGGCTACTAATGTTCGAAATTTGAAAATAAAATATTCCTCACCCTGTTCACGCTCGCGTCTGTTTGAGAAACCGGACTGCAAAAGAGTTACGCTGATACTTGCAAAACTGCGGTTTGGCAGGCGCAGATGTCTAGATAAAGGTAGCTTCGGCAGTGAGGTGGCGTGGTACCGGTGATTAATGAACCACAGCCGAAATGGCGTGTCTGTTTGGCCGATATATTCTTGTCCGCAGATGTTGCAATGTAGCATGTATATTACGTTACTGGAGTCACAATTAAGGCTTTCAGTTACGCAGAATTTGAAATCCGAGAAGTTCGCTTTGGATTCACGTGTTCTGACCATCTCTGGGCATACCTTGCATCGAGCTTTTCCGCGGGGATGGTACCCTGATTGAAATTTGGAGGTGTTTGTCTTTGCTCTGACAAGAATGTCCTTCAGATTTTTATCCCTGCGGTGCACCACGTGAGGTGGCTTCGCGAAAATAGAAGTTGGTCGTTTGCTTTGTCTGATTATGTTGAAATGGCGGGAAAGTATGTTGTTGATTCGTGGCGCTGATGAGGAGTATGTTAGTACAAAGTTCGTTTGGGAAGTCGTTTTAGATACTCTGTTCGGTCCCTTAATTATATCATTCCTGTTCACGTTGCGAGCACGTAGTATGGCATCGTCATTAATGTCTTCCGGATAATTTTGTTTCAATAAGGAATGCTTTAGGTGTTCCGTGTGTCTGTCAAATTCGCGCATATTGGTGCATATTCTTCGGTACCGGTAGGCCTGAGAATATGGAATACCCGTTTTGCAATGCTTTGGGTGGCTGCTGTTGAAATGTAGGTACATTTGACGGTCTGTAGGCTTTTTGTAAAGGTTTGTTGACAAGCGGTCATTTTCGACCGTGACAGTGACGTCCAAAAAGTTGATGCTAGTTTTGGAAATTTTGTGCGTGAATTTTATTGACGGGTGGCACTTTCCTCTATGAAGCGGAAAAAACTTCCCTCATCATGGTTCCATATCATAAAAGTATCGCCTAAGTACCTTCTGTAGTAGAAAGGTTTCAAGGTACGTCCCTCAATGAATGGGATTTCAAATGAAGCCATAAAGGTGCTCGCGAAGTTTGGGGCCAATTTCGTGCCCATTGCAGTGACACTGAGCTGAAAGAAATGCTTGCCATTGAACTCAAAATGGTTATAATTTAGTACAAGTTCAAGAAGTGTAAACAGTACCTCACCACTTACACTGGTTGATGAGTCAGATTTTACATATTCAGAAACCATAGCCGCTATTCCGTCATGGCGGGGTATGTTGGTGTACAGTGAGCAGACGTCCATGCTCACCAGAAAACTGCCGCCTGGGATGTCGAGACATGAAGTTTCGCCGATGAAGTGGTTTGTGTCCTTTAGGTAATAGGGAAAATTTGGGGGGATGTTTTTTTATTAAGGAATTGATGAATTCTGATATATTTTCTGTTGATGTGCTGTTACTGGATACTATCGGATGTCCCAGATTGCCTGCCTTGTGTATTTTGGAGAGCAAATAGAATCGACCGGGAACAGAATGGGCCGGTAACATTGCTTTTCTCATTTTGCCGGTAATTTTCTCGCCCCGGCGGAGATTGTTTAGGGTTACTTTTATCTCCCTTTCGAATTCGGGAGTCGGGTCCGTTGGAAGTTTTCTGTAGAATTTTGTATCTGATAGTTGTCGTTGCACTTCCTTTAAGTAGTCCGACGAGTTTAGAATTACTATGCAGCCTTCTTTATGAACCGGTTTGATAGTAATTTCGGTGTTTTTTTCGTAGTTGATCGAGTGCCCTTCGTTCTGACTTTGATATGTTGTTTCGAAATGGCCAATTTTTTTCATACGCTCTGATGATATCTTTTTGAACTGCTGATATATACATATCGAGGTGTTTGTCCCTCTGCTCACCTGGACACCATGATTTGTCACCACCAATCAATCTATTCTCGTCCGTACAGTTCTTGCGATCATGAAAGTATTCACGGAGGCGGAGATTACGCGCAAAGTTATCGAGGTCTTGGTACAGTTCAAATTCATTGAATCTACCGGATGATGGACAAAAGGTTAAGCCTCTCGACAAAAGTTGAAGCTGAGCGGGTGTGAGAGTGTTGTGTTTGACAGATTGAGGACATTTTTCTCATAAGGTTTCGGCTGCTCTTGGCTGTCACGTGGCACGGGAGTGTCAGCGTCATATTCGAGAGTAAGGATGTTTCGATTAGGATTTCATTGTAGTTTCGAGTTCCCATTTTTCTCCTCAAAGTTAGGTTGTGGTACGGGGGGTCCCTGGCGTGCTTGTACGGCCTCATTCCTATTTTCCTGTTGCAGAGCAGTGGAGCTTCTGCAGTCCCGCTTGAATTTTCTATCTTTTACTACTGAAATTTCGCCTCTCTTTTTTAGTTCATATCTTTCCAGTTCTCTTGCCTCATGCTCTCCGAGATTAAATACCAATTTCTGCGTGTCCTCCGTGACACTGTATTCGGCGGCCTTACGCTCACTATGGTCCGCAATGACCCGAGACAGTTGCAAGGACGCTTCTAGTAATATTTTTTCCCACTTCCCCCTATCTGCTTCACTTGATGTAGACATTGAGGGGTTGCAGGCTAGGCGGAGGCCCTTAGGTGCAATTTCGCAGACACGCGGAATACCTAAAGCATTCCTTATTGAAACAAAATTATCCGGAAGACATTATTGAACAGGAATGATATAATTAAGGGACCAAACACAGTATCTAAAACGACTTCCCAAACGAACCTTGTACTAACCTACTCCTAATCAGCGCCACGAATCAACAACATACTTTCCCGCCATTTCAACATAATCAGGTAAAGCAAACGACTAACTTCTATTTTCACGAAGCCACCTCACGTGGTGTACCGCAGGGATAAAATTCTGAAGGACATTCTTGTCAGAGCAAAGACAAACACCTCCAAATTTCAATCAGGGTGCCATCCCTGCGGAAAAGCTCGATGCAAGGTATGCCCACAGATGGTCACAACACGTGAATCCAAAGCGAACTTCTCGGATTTCAATTTCTGCATAACTGAAAGCCTTAATTGCGACTCCAGTAACGTAATATACATGCTACATTGCAACATCTGTGGACAAGAATATATCGGCCAAACAGACACGCCATTTCGGCTGCGGTTCATTAATCACCGGTACCACGCCACCTCACTGCCGAAGCTACCTTTATCTAGACATCTGCGCCTGCCAAACCACAGTTTTGCAAGTATCAGCGTAACTCTTTTGCAGTCCGGTTTCTCAAACAGACGCGAGCGCGAACAGCGTGAGGCATATTTTATTTTCAAATTTCGAACATTAGTAGCCGGCATCAACGAGGACCCCGGAAAACTCAACTGCCTCTGAGAAATAAGCCAGGAGGAAATTGGTGACAAAGATTGATAGCTGGAGACCATGCTTTTTTCTGACTGACTCGTACGTGTACACTGTCCTTTCTTGTTTTTTGTTTTTCTTCATTTTTTCCCACATGCACATACAAAGTGTTTACATTCGCCTACCACTTGATAACCATTGAAGAGAAACGGACGAAGATTAAAGGTAAAGAGCCGACTGACCCATTAAGGGGAAACCCTTCCTTTACGCACGCCGCACGCCGACCGACGCATTAAAGTGGAAACCCTTTCTTTACGCTCGCCGTCACGGACCCTGCCGCCACCGCGGCGACAATCTAGGGTGGCCCGACACACGTCGAGAACTGAACAGCACGTGATAAGAACCGTATGTGGACGTACACGGACAGTTGCTTTCGTTCTCAGTGTTGACAGTGGTGCTTCCTCTTTTTTACTTTCTTTCTTCTTCGTTTTTTCTTCCTCTTTTTTGTTTTTTTTTCTTTCCTTTTTTTAGTTCCCTCTCACTCTCGCAAACATCTTTCAAGGCGAGAGGGACGCGGCAGCAACGAAGTTTGGAAGTTCATGTCAGTATAACTCATCCCCTGATGAAGGGAGGACCCCTCCCGAAACTGTTGGGAAATAAATATATTTATCCTTGTCGACAACGCTCCGGTTGTGCCATATCTCATACTTTCACGAAGACTAACTGGCCCATTGAATTATTACTCCCGCTATATATATATATATATATATATATATATATATATATATATATATATATATATATATATATAATTAGGAATAAAGGAGCACACTTACGAAAATTTGATAATTGTTTACTCTACGTTTCGGCCGTGGCACGGCCGAAACGTAGAGTAAACAATTATCAAGTTTTCGTAAGTGTGCTCCTTTATTCTTAATTATATTTGCACCGGACCCACAGAATTACTTTTTTGAATCACACACACACACACACACACACACACACACATATATATATATATATATATATATATATATATATATATATATATATATATATATATATATATATATATATATATATATATATATATATATATATATAAGGGAAACACGTGTATACTTAAGGGCTCGTTTTTTTTCGTGTTTTACACAATATTAATGCGATCTAACAGACAATAATGCCAAGGAAGGTATAGGGGAAGTTATTAGGCCAATTGTAATGTAAATGAGAAGAAAGAAAAGTGGGTGAAAAGATAACTTGCCGTGGGCAGGATCCGAACATGCGACCTTTGAATAACGCGTTCGATGCTCTACCACTGAGCTACCGCGACAGCCATCCCCCCAGCCACTTTATTGGGTAACTATGTCAATTTAAACGTGGGAGTGTCAGTCAGCGCCATGGCGGCGAGTGTGGTACACTCTTTATGAGCCTGTTTGGCGTCTCATAGCACGTGAACTCATTACTAACTGGCAGATGACCGATAGTCCCCCGTACACAACCTAGACGCACCAAGTCTGCCAGTACGAGACCCTCGTTAATGAATAAGGGAAACAAATGTATACTTAAGGGCTCGTTTTTTTCGTGTTTTACACAATATTAATGAGATCTTACAGACAATAATGCCAAGGAAGGTATAGGGGAAGTTATTAGGCCAATTGTAATGTAAATGAGAAGAAAGAAAAGTAGGTGAAAAGGTAACTTGCCGTGGGCAGGATATATATATATATATATATATATATATATATATATATATATATATATATATATATATATATATATATATATATATATATATATATATATATATATATATATATACGCTATGATGAATGGGAGACGTGGCCTGACTCATACGCCATGTTTTTTTTTCCATTCTCACTTCTTCTGACTCCTAACCATCGCTACCTTCTTAAGTTACAAGATTCCCCCTCCCCCCGAACAAGCAGTCTTAGAACACATACACAAAAAAATGTCTAAAACGGCTGTACTTCCGCTTCAGATTGAAGTTCCGTAAAGTCGCACAAAGATTTCACAGGAGGGCAGCAATCCGGGGTTAGTACAGCTCTGGTGGGCGAGGCTGACTGTTACGTTCTGGAAAACACAAGTACACCTTGAGCGTAGAAACTGATGAAATAGCTGCCATTATTGCGAGGAGTGGACGCCAATTGAAGGCCTTGCTGTAGATCGGTCTTTGGCGTCGCTGTCCTTTCTGCGTGCGTGCTCGTTGTCGTGAACTAATGGGATGGTTTCTGAATCCTAGCGTGGCAGAACTGGTGACTTCTTGTCTTGTTCTGTGTTTCCTGAGGTTCCGGAGCTGTAATCTTAGGCGCAGTCTTGATCTTTTGTCCAAAATGCGTTTCTGGCACCAATCCCTGATGCGAAGATGCCTCGCTTCTTGAATTTGTTTTAAAAGCATTGCTTTGCGTCGTCGTCCTTGTTTGTGTGCACGTTGTAGTTCCTGGTGTTCGTGGAGTTGCCTTTGTTGAAATTGCTCGTTTTGTTGCGAAAGTTGGTCAGGTATGCATCTTTCAGGAACATGCGTTTGCTCTTCTTTGCATGGTGATGTGATCAGTAGATAGCTGGTAGTCGATACTGTACTGCTGGGCTTGTCTTGCGATGAAAGCATCGTGACAGACTGATGAGAAAGCTCCCAAGATGGTTGTGAGTCGTCATTGGTTGTAAATGCTTCTGTCAGTTGAGAATGCACCGGCGTTAGTGGATTCGAAATTCCTGCAGTGCTTTGACTCACATGTGTGTTATCACTTGACGATGAGAGCACAACAGACATGGCTTCGGGTGGTTCTGATGGTGTATGTTTTCTTTTTGCAGCGTGATTAGGCTGAGAATGTCTGTCGAACGACCCTGGTCCGGAAAGTCAGGGTATGAGCTGGTATTGTGAGGATTCACCAGCTCATCACGCGTAAATTTCGTCGCACGTTCGAAACCGTCTGGGCCTCGTGTGTGACACGAAGCATCAAGGAATTCGGGTGGTTCAGTAAAATGTGAAGTGTTGTGGTGCAGTGAACATGTTGAAAATGCCGATTTCATTGCTCTTGGGAAAGCCGGCTTTAGGTTTAGTCTTTTGGCGAAATGGTCTAGATTCCTTTCAGTATACGGAGGCTTTGGCTTGTCTGTTGCGACGTGCAAGCTACTGTGCAGTCGGTGTTCGAATGCGTGACGTTTTTTCGAAAGAGTCTAATCATGGTACAATGGTGGTATATTTCCTCTGAGATCTCGTTTGGGAAATAGGCTTACTGCGGGAAGAGTTCGCGTAACTGTTATAGGCGAGTTGAAAAGCTTTTCATTTATTTATTTATTTACAATACTGCTGACCCCAGTTAAGGGGTCGTAGCAGGGTGGAAAGAAACGTGTGCTACATTTCACAATAAAACAGACAAAGCGAACGCATAACATAAAAAAAACGAGATTGAACTGATTGCCAATTCACAATGGCGCGTGAATAAGATCTTGCGAAGGGCACAAAAAAGAAAAGAAGAAACCGATACCCGCATTGCAACAACACACACTGCAAAAAGAAGAGTACACATTATTGTCCGGCGAGTGCAATATACACCGAGAACCAGAACACGTATCAAGTGATCAACGAGACAGAAAAGTTTAAAAGTCAAGTAGGCTTTCAAATTTGTTAATATCAGTTTGCTCGACAACATGACTTTCAAGGCTATTCCATTCATTCACTGTTCCTGGAAAAAAAGAATACTCAAAGACATCGATTCTCGGCTGGAAGGGGGTTAAGTTCAGCGAGTGACGGAGGCGGGATGAATGACCTGAAAAAAAAATACGTTAAGTATTGATGAGTATCGCTTTTGAGAAGGTTCCTCACAATTTTAAAAAGAAAGCGTAAGCGGCATAATTTATTTCTGTCTGCAATGTTCAATAAACCAGCCTTGACTGTCAGTTCCGAAACTGATGCGCGGCCATAGCAATTAAAGATAAAACGGATTGCTTTATTTTGTACACGATTTAATTTAGATAAGTTAGCCGCCGTGAAAGGGTCCCAAATTACATTTTTATAATCGAGAATTGGTAACACGATGCTTTTATAGGCTAGTAATTTTACGCTTGTTGGAGCATTTCTGAGAGACCTTTTCAAGTAGTGAAGTTTATACATTGATTGATTTGCAACGTTTGTAATGTGTTTATCCCAATGCAAGTTGTTACATATATGTAAACCAAGGTATTTATACTCAGTTACTCGCGTTAGAACGTTATTCTCGACTGTGTAATTGAAAATAAGGGGTTGCTTCTTGTTTGTGATTGACATAACAGCACTTTTTTCATAATTAACAGACATCTGCCATGTGTTGCACCACTGAATAACATCGTTCAGCTTCAAATTAAGGTTAATCTGGTCATCCAAAGAGTCTACAGCAGAATAAATCAGACAACCATCAGCGTACAACCTAATTTTCATGTCATGCTCGCCAACAATGTCGTTAACATAAAGAAGAAACAACAACGGACCCAGAACCGAACCCTGGGGTACACCCGAAGTGACAGGTACTATTTTAGAAGGAGTGTCGCTGAAGATGACATATTGGTAACGAGAAGTAAGGTATGATTTAATCCAACTGCAAAGTTTATCATTTTTAAGAATGGCACGTAGTTTGATCATTAGTTTTACATGAGATATCTTGTCAAACGCTTTCGCGAAATATATAAATATCACATCTGTTTGCTTACGGTCATTGATAGTCACGGCGAAGTCATGTACGGTTTCGACAAGTTGGGTCACAGTGGAAAAGCCGCGCCTAAAACCATGTTGCGCTGAAGAGAGAATCGAATGCGTTGTTAAAAAAGTAGATACGTGCTTATGAATGATATGCTCTAATAATTTACAACAAGTGCTGGTTAAAGCTATAGGACGGTAATTCGTAACTGACTGTTTATCCCCTTGTTTAAATAGGGGTTTAATTTTGGACACAATCCAATCTTCCGGCAGGACGCCAGTTGAAAGAGACAAAGTAAAAATAATAACAAGGAATTCGGCGCACCACTCCGCGTATCTTTTTAGAAATGCATTGGGTATATCATCAGGTCCTGGAGATTTTTTTTTATCTAAGTTGAGGAGCAGATTAAGTACACCGGGTTCGGTAATTATAACATCCTCAACAGATGGCAGAATTCTATATTTATCGAAAGGCGGGATAGTTCCGTCGTCAACTGTAAATACGGACTTGAAGTTTTCGTTAAATGAATTCGAGATTTCTGTAGAATCTGAGGTACAGATGCTATCCATTACGAAATTGTTAGTTTCGGAGTGCTTAGGGGTTATACTTCGCCAAAATTTGGAGGGCGATTCTTTAATCATGCTGCTCAAGCGCACAGTGTAGAATTTACGCCGCTCTGTTTGCAGTAGGTCTTTTAGTTTACGAGAGAGTTGGGAAATTTATTCCTTTAGCTTCGTATTACGATTTCTTTTGAACCGTTTGTTCAAGCGATTAATTTTCCTTTTTAAATGAATGATGTCACGGGTGATCCATGGATTCGAGGGATTTGCTGGTCGATAGCGGAAGGAAACATAGAGGTCAATGCATGCGTGTACTGTGTTCTTAAATTTCACCCAGAGAGAGTTAGCGTCGCACATAGTGTCCATAGAAGTACTCAAAAAGTGATAATACACAGACTCCAATCTGTCTAGTATACAAACATCGTTAGCAGCAGAGAAAATTGGAACACGAGTCATTTTCAACCTTGCCTTTGGAAGAGAGAAACGAAATTGAGTTAAGACACACTTATGATCTGAGAGACCATCCAGTACCTCACACTCATAGTGACCGTCAGTATTAGACCGAACAAAAACAAGGTCCAGTATTGATTTGCTTTCTCCGTGAATACGTGTATACTCATGAACTAGTTGAACCAAATCAAATCGAAATGCAATATCGATCAACTCCTCGTTGTCGAAAGTATCATTAGTACCAGAAGAGAAGGTGGGCCATTCAATACCAGGTAGGTTGAAGTCACCACAGAGCACAAGTTTCGTGTCTTTCGTTATCTGGAGACCAATGTATTCCTTTAAATTCTGCAAAGCATCAATTCTGGTACCAGGGGGTCTGTAAACAACACCAATGACCATGCACTGTTTGTCCCGACATATCTTACAAAATAAGGCCTCAACGCCAATGGGGTCGGCCATTCTAGCAATTTGTATGTTATTTTTAAAAAGCAACGCCACACCGCCTCCCCTGTAATAACGATCTTTGCGATAAACACGATAATCTGGGGGAACAAATTCGCAATCGTGGATTCCATGGTCAAGCCAGGTCTCTGTCAATGCAACAATGTCCGGATCATGTATCGATATTGTCCGGAACAATGTCCGGATCATGTATCACTTGGCAGCAGCGGCGGCAGTCTTGGAACGTCGCTTATACCTACCTTTCTACTGATCGCAGATACTATCGTCGACACGCACGTGAAGCTTGTCTTGGTGGCAACATCTTTCGCTCTTTTCCGGAAGGGCGGCGTCGGTCACAATCGTCTGTGACGTCACTTCAGGGAGCGACTGTGCCGCCAGGGCTCACAAGTATTTCAAGAGGATCATCGGCCGACGTCCTTCACTTGGCAGCAGCGGCGGCAGTCTTGGAACGTCGCTTATACCTACCTTTCTACTGATCGCAGATACTATCGTCGACACGCACGTGAAGCTTGTCTTGGTGGCAACATCTTTCGCTCTTTTCCGGAAGGGCGGCGTCGGTCACAATCGTCTGTGACGTCACTTCAGGGAGCGACTGTGCCGCCAGGGCTCACAAGTATTTCAAGAGGATCATCGGCCGACGTCCTTCACTTGGCAGCAGCGGCGGCAGTCTTGGAACGTCGCTTATACCTACCTTTCTACTGATCGCAGGTCTGAAATTCTTTTGTAATTTTTTTTTTTTTTTTTTTTTTTTTTTTTTTTTTTTTTTTACTGTCGCTGCTGCTGCCATCCAAGTGTATTGTACTGTCTTTTGCCATGACCTTATCCCGCTCAGAGGTGTACAAACTTGTGAAGGATTTAAGACATGACCTGACTGAGATGCGTCAGTCGCTCGAGAGGGAGCTGCGGAAGGAGCATCGTGAGATCAAAACTTCCCTTGATTTCATGAATAATGCTTTTGAGGATATGGCAAACCAGCTGAAAAAAATTGAAACTGAAAATGCCGAATTGAAGGCAGCCAACAGCTCCCTCACGGATGAATGCGCGCTTCTAAGAAACAAAGTGACTGAGAATGAACTTAGGATCACTCAACTAGAACAGTACTCTAGAAATAGGAACATTGAGATTAAGGGTGTTCCCATGACACAAAACGAAAACCTGAAAAGCGTACTTGCAGCTATTGGAAATTCAGTAAATGAACCTGTTTCCGAAAGTGACATTGAGGCTTGCCACCGTGTACCAACACGGGACGCTTCACGACAAAATATTGTAGTGCAGTTTCATAGCCGCTCAAAACGAAATGCCTTGCTTGAAAAAACACGACAGAAACGTTTGACCACGGCCGACATCGGACACCAGGAACGCCATCCTATCTTCATAAACGAGCACCTGTGTCCCGCATTGAAAGTGCTTCTCGGAAAAACAATTTGCAAGAAAAATGACAAAAACTGGCGTTTCTGCTGGACGAAAGAGGGCAAAATCTTTGCAAGGAAAAATGAGTCGTCACGTGTCCTACGCGTCACGAAGCTCAGCGACCTTGATAAGATAGAGTAAGTCGAGTACGTACATACCGTTTCCGATATGAAATATGGAAAACCGAGTTTTGTGGGTCTCGGAAATTTGCAGGTTGTCACAAAACAAATATTCATTTTCTGCACTGCATATTAACACACAGTCTGCTAGAAATAAAGAGGAAGAAATACAATGTTTGTTATCGCGCATGGATTTTCAGTTCGAGATCGTGATGTTTACCGAGACATGGTATCGCGATGCTACAGAAGTGATCAAAATTCCAGGATATACTTCTTTCTTCGTAAACCGCAGCTTTAAAAAAGGAGGCGGGGTCATGATGTTAGTGAAAAATGGCATGAATTGTGTTATTGTGGAAGAATTTTCAAGAGCCACTGCTGATTTTGAGGTTCTCACTGTCAAAAATGGTGCTAAAGTGTACAGCGTTATGTACCGTCCACCTCATGCGAGTGTGTCAAATTTCTTCACTTTTTTAGATAGTTACCTTAGTTATTTTAATGATGATGCCAGCACTGTCATTCTAGGAGGTGACATAAACATAGACTGCTTGCAACAATCAACAAGTCATGATGAACTTTCTAGGATCTTGGACGCGAACAGTTATATTAATGCAATCAGTCTACCTACACGAATACAACCAACTTCTTCGACACTACTAGACGTCTTTATTACAAATATTTCACCCGAGCATCTTAGTTCTGGCGTCATCAGTTCTTCTGTGAGCGACCACCTACCCATTTATCTACTATCGGCGCAAACAAAACCCTCCACTGCGTCACGACACCCGTCCACTAAATCTTACAGACAGATAAACTCTTTCACGCTGAATAACTTTCGCTCTCATTTGCGTGTAACAGATTGGGGCAAAGTATTAGAAGTTGATGAACCCGAGACAGCGTACAATGAGTTCATAAATGTTTTTAAGGCAGCGTATGAACAATGTTTTCCACGTAAATTAGCGAAACGAGCTCGGAAAGCCCGTAAGCCATGGGTCACCGGGGAACACCTCAAGAGCATGAAAGAAAAAGACAAACTGTATCAGATCTTTATGAAAACAAGAGCTTTAACAGATTTACACGCTTTTAAGCGCTTCAGGAACCAACTGAACAAACAGCTCCGAGAAGCGAAACAAATTTACTTAAGCAATCTTTTCACCCCAGAAGTCCTTAAAAAGCCACACCTTATGTGGAAACGATTGAACACTGTGCTACACGGTGACCCCCAAGAACAATCCACTTTATCAATTAATAGTAACGGCGAAGAATTAACGAATGCACGCTTGGCGAATTCCTTCAACGACTTTTTCACATCACTTGTGAATAGTAAGCACGATCCGAATTGCATTCAATATTTAACAGCACCGATACAGAAAAGCGCATTCTTGTGTCCGACTACTGTGCATGAAATTATAACATCTGTTTTGTCACTAAAAAACAGTATGTGTACGGATGTTCATGACTTCCAAATCAGACCTATAAAATTTGTAATCGATATTATCGCACCAATTCTGGAACATGTTATTAACCTCATGTTTTCTGTTGGCACATTTCCCAAACAACTACAGATGTCAAAGGTAACTGTAATATTCAAGGGTGGTGACATCAATAATTTCTCCAATTACAGGCCAATTTCAATTATTCCAGTCTTTTCTAAATGCATTGAGAAATTGATATATAAACGCATGTCCAGTTTTTCAACGAAGCATAGCATTATTACGCCTTGCCAGTTTGGCTTCCGGAAGGGATGCTCCACTGAGATGGCTCTATTACGCCAAAAGGAGCTTATCTTACAATCTTTCGAAGATCATCTCTGTACACTAGGCATATTCATTGACTACTCAAAAGCATTTGACTCAATTAACCACGATTCCTTGTTTGAGAAACTGCAGCATTATGGCTTTAGAGGCACTTTCTTAAAACTTATAATTTCTTACTTTAAACATCGCCACCAGCAAGTCACTATTAATGGTTTTGTATCCGAATTCAAACCAATTAAGGCTGGTGTACCTCAGGGTAGCATTTTGGGCCCATTGCTCTTTAATTTATATGTGAATGATATAGTAAATATTTGTGCTAATACTAAATTTATCATTTACGCAGATGATACAAGTGTTTTTATTACAGGACGTGACCCTTCAAACCTCATTGAAAAAGGCAACGTCGTCCTAAATAAAATTCACACTTGGAGTATCGCCAACTCTTTGAACCTAAACGCGGCTAAAACGAAAGCTGTTATATTTCGGCCTCAAAACAAAACACTGGGCATCACAAACAGTCTAAAGTTAGGTACATCAACTATAGAATTATCACGCGTTGCTAAAAGCCTGGGAGTCATTTTTGAAGAGCATATGACGTGGACAGATCAAGTGAATGCCACCTTAAATAAACTTTCAAAAACTGTAGGTATATTGTCAAAGTTTCGTTACGTCCTGCCTCAAAACATAAAATTGTTAATTTATAAATCACTATTTTTGTCTAACTTATCTTATTGTCACTTAGTCTGGGGCACGACCACCAAAACCAACGTTCAGAAATTACACAAACTTCAAAAGAAAGCCATTCGTAACATCGTTAGTGCCGCATACGATGCCCACACGGAACCGATTTTCAAGGCTCTGCACTTATTCCCAGTACATGAGCTATATCACACAATTTTAAACAATCGCTATAAGTCGGCTATAAAAAATAACGACACATTTTTCACAGAATTGTCGGCGCTAACTCGCGCTGAACATGTGCGAATTTTGAGGACTCGTGAAGTCTGGAGATTACCAAGACCACGAACCAATTACGCAACACAGATGTTGAAATATCAGCTACCGCTACTACTTAACATATCCGAAAAACATAAGTAACACTTCCGCGTACTCAATTCGCATGTGTATGATGATAAAATGTACCTGTGAATCTCTCTCTCCCCCTTCATTTTGAACGAGTGCATCTCTGTATACTGTACCAGTGCCTTTTCTCGTATACCAGTGCCTTTTCTCTGTATACTGTACCAGTGCCTTTTCTCTTTATTGTGTACATTTTTCAGTTCCACTAGCTCGCTTATGTTGTTGCAATGAAGATAACTGTTATGTGCCCGTTTTTGCCTTTGTACGTCACGATTGTACGCCACTCTGTACGCCACGTTTGCCAAGCCCGGGGGTACGGACCCTGTCAAGCCTCATCTATGGCTTTTTGTCCGTACCCACCAAGCTCCACTGAATGTCTTTGAAGCTGAAATAAATCATGATTGATTGATTGATTGATATTAGATGTTCTAGTTCAAGTGACTTGTTTACAATACTACGGCAGTTAACATTTAGTAGCTTAATAGAAGGGGATACGGAAGGTTGTCATATGGCTGATCGTTTTCGAAGAGGCACCTTATCATTTTTTTCTTTGTCCCACACATATATAGTCCCATTCACGAACACCTTATCAAAAACCAGCTTTACGTCCTCTTTCAGCTTACGGTTTTCACTTGTGCTGTCCCAAAGTTTCTTTCTGACTTCACGAACATTCTGGGAGAAGTCTTCTGTAATATACATTTCTGTGTTTTTTAGTTTAGGGCAGTTCTTAAATATTAAGAGCTTTTCGCGAAAATCGACAAGCTTCAAAATTACGGGGCGAATTTTGTTCTGTTTTTTAGCTCCTAACCGGTGGCACCTTTCTACTCTTGAAACACTAATTTTTAAGGTTTCCTTAAAGAATGTGTTAATCACGCTCTCGTTCAAGGATTCCAGGGTTTCGTTCTGTTGTTCTTTTAAGCCGTGAATGATGATGTTATTTCGCCGGCTGCGGTTTTCAAGATCGTCAATTTTATCTAAGACGAAGGTAACGTCGTCTTGAACCTTCGTGATAGTTGATTCGAGGGACTGAATTTTTTCACCGAAACCAGCAAGACAAGCGACTGAAGCTTCTAATGAATCGAGCCTATCGTTGAACTGCGCGAAAGAGTTGGTTAAGGCTTTCTGCGCATCACCAAAACTGTTCATC